>NW_026460050.1:0-76268 GCF_021730395.1 Mercenaria mercenaria | reverse complement strand
ACAGTTTTAACTGGTATCTGAAATGTATGACATAATTTATTTGAGACAGTTTATGGACAGATATTTAAATCTCTAAGACTTAAATTGTACTACACGAATTTACTTTTTCTAGTATAGTAAATATGATAAATATTTATTCGTACAATTTTGAAACAATGGTATGTGTAAACGTGTAACAGGAAGTTATCATTAGGTTCAACACATCTGACCGAATGAGTTTTGGTATTGTTTGTTTATATTCTAAATTTGAGTAATTTAAGCCTATAATTTTTTTCGAAGAATTTGACGGGGAAGTTATTCCGCCTCTCTTCTTAGAATAAAAGTACCTACATACATCTCCAGTTGATATAAGACGTAGTTTTTTCTGCAATCTTTTAAATTTCCTTACATTTACAGTATTAAGGATTCAGTCTGTTTATATTATTCGAACGCAGTCATCAAGAGCTTTTTTGCATTGCGGCATTCATTTCGCTATTAACATTCAAAAGCAGTTTCATCGGACCATTTTTTCCAAAATATTGTAGATACTTTTTGCATTAATCAATGTAAAATTGATACAAATTTATCTGATAACATACACTGTCAATCTGATACAGTAAACATTTTTTTCGACCGCTAAACTTTATACAGTATTATATCCGATAAATCTTTTGAACATTACTAAAATTTCTTTACTGACGTACCTAAATCCTGAAAGGATCATAAAAGGATATCAAATATAGTTGCTACGGCCATGATTACTGAAGCATGACGGATAGGTGTCTTTAAAACGCAAAGGCATCAACCACACTCCATCCCATCCCACTTCCACCGCCCCCAAATTCAAAATAAAAAATGGCCCTTCTTGCATGGCACCACTAAGCGGACGCAGTGGTCCAGTGGTAACACTGTCTGACTAGGAAACCAGGGGCCGTGAATTTGAGAACCCACTTCTCCAACTAAAAATTACTCACATTTGAATAAGAGTCCCGTGTATAAGTGCTTTATCGAACCAGGCAGGGAAGCTTTTGGAATTGGAGCGTCTTCTGTATCTTGCACTATCTTCCCACTAAAATAACAAACAGTCACCCATGTGGATTACCGGTGGTAACTATACATAAACTTATGTACAGACAAACTGTTTAATGGAAGTAGGGACGTAATTTATATCGATGAACATCAAAAAGTTGTAATTACGCTGTGGAAAGTAAGAAATATCTCATGAATTGATTATAAATGGCAAGGAATATTTTCGGGAAGATACAGATGATAGTGTACTGAATATTCTTAAAGTCTTGATGCCCTTAAGAGAAGAATAAATTGTCAAAAAACACTTGCATGTTGCATAATCCTTACGTATGTGACTTTGACGTAATAAAAAATTTGGCGTGATGTTGTTTGAGCACAGCCTAGCTTCGTATTCAACAACTTTTAAAAGTCTGTACTTATACTTAAGAAGCGAAAATTTTCAATGTTTGCCATGACTTTGTTTCCACACGAATGGTGTAAAACAGAGCTGTTAGTAACTATAGAAACTGTTGATTCAACAGCAAAAAAAGAAGTTTAGTTTTTAATCGAACATGGGCCCTTGCCACAACAGCTTTCGTAACTATTAACCTGTCTAAATGAGGAGTTTCCGAATCCGTGTTGACAGAACGAATTAGAAAAAATTATATCCAAAAAATAAATATGTCCGTTATATGCTTGTGATGGAGAAAAATACTAGGATAACAATAAATGAAAGTAATCATTAAAAAAACCTTTGCAATACCGAATAATCCAACCGAAAATAAAGTTAAACAAATAATATAATATAGTACTCATTTAAGATTTATATTTATTTAGTGTTTGCAACAAACTTTAATCACCCTTTCGCATTTATATTCCAGCATGTATGTCAACATCCTGTCAAATCATGCAAATCGCTTCTTATCTTTGAAGCTGCAGACTAAAAGGTCCCATAAGCTTAAATAACCGCGTGATGTTTGAACTTTTTACATAAAAAAGTTGATATTCGCCTACTTCTGTGAAGAAAAAAAATAAACAGCTCTATTTTAAAAGAAAACTCGAGAATTTTTTAATAAATTGGCAGTTGGAGAGTTGGTATTGTACTATTTTATTGAACTGTCAAATGCATATTGATTACATGGGTATTTAAATCTTCGGTTGATTTTCGGTACATTCCGTATAGTATACGGAAAGTAACCAGCAATTAAAATGATTTATATTTAAAGCGTGCATACGCATGTACGCAAGTCACGATAGCTCAGTCAATAGCTTGAAACCTGGAGGTCTTAAGTTCGAAACCATTCAGAGTCTGTGTGTTTTGGTTTTGTTTTTTTCTCACAAATTTCAAGAACACTTTGTACACGTACATTTTTATGCAATGTTCCCTTTATTGTATTTTCACTTTTATATTTATACTTTTTATATTTATATCTCGTTTTCTTTTATTTCTCATTTTTAATACATGTTGTAGGCATAGGAAATAGAGATCAATATAATTGCACCTTTACTAATCCTACCAGGTGTTCTGTATTACAAAAGTGGATCTATTGTGACATTTTGATACAAGCAAAACTGTATTATCTGCACTATTATTTACCTACTGGTACTTCGTTTTATTATCGGCTTGTTAAAAGTTAATTTTTTACCATATGTAAGTTGACAGAATCATAGGAACCATGTCTTGAGGGGTAAATCAAACACAAATGAATAAATCCTTAATGATTTTGTTGTGCAAAAAAGTATGATATTGTGTCTTAAACAGTTTTCATTTTCCACTCAATTGTGTAATTGCAAGGGAAGTAAACTAATAGATCTCTACTTATAAGTACTAGCCCAAGGCAAGAGTTGTCATTCTTTGTGGATCACAACTTTAAATTAAAAATTAAAACTTCTGTTATTGATATTAACAAAACTATCATAAACTTCACATTTGTGAAATCATTTTTGGTTATTTCAAGGACTTGGAAATTAATTTCTAGACTTTATTTAATGTAATTCTATCATTGAAAATTTTAGGGCCTATCTCTACATGTTGATGTTATTTTATTCACAGTTCATTTCACTACATTACACATTTCATACATATTAATTACAACTAGCTAAATTCATCATTCAGTTTCGATCGCGATGTCGGTACTGCTGTCATCGAAGTCATATAAATCATATAAACAATTAAAAATGAAAAGTAAAAACGTTCTCGCTAATGGGCTCGAACCAGCGATTTCCCGCATATGAGTCATGTGCTGTAACCACTGAGCCACAGATACTAACGACGAGTACGTGTTTCACTTACAATACTAATAATGAAATTTGGACACTTGACCAAAATTTCTTTCCGTAAAACATACGGATAGCACCGAAGTTGGACCGAATATTATAATATCGAATGCACAGAGCGTGTAATGCATGCACATTTGACAGGTTAAAAAAAATAGCACAATACTAAACCCCAACGATAACTTGATATTTACAAACATGACTATAAATAGATTAAAATGGAACATAGGGAATTCAACATTTTTCTAAAATGTTACAATCTAAATATTTCTAGATTTGGTACCAATTTCAAATTAGCTCTGTGGTAAAGCATACAGTCCATATTCAACAGATCTTTTGCCGTGTGGGTTCGAAACTCAGCGACATTAAATTTTTATTTCACTTTCGCACAAACATTTAGATTCCTTCATTACCTCTGTGACAACACAACAGAGACGTATCTTAATTAAGCCGATATGGCAGATGAGAAAAGTTTAGCATTATATCAAAGATGATATTGATTAATACATGCATTTAAGCCATGCAAATAATAAACATACTGTTGTGTTATATAAAGATATACAAACATAAACCATCAAAGAAAGAAACAAAATACGGGAACAAAAATGAAACCGAATAGAAAAAAAAAAGAAAATTAAAAAAGAAAAAAAAAAAAAAAAAAAAAAAAAAAAAAAAAACTCTAATCTCATGAGGATCCGAACCCACAAAATGATTTGCTTATATCCAATTGTTATCTGCGTTTTACCTGACTGAGCTATGTTGCCATATAATCATAGAATATTTAAGATGAAAGAAATACTAATACTTATTTGTCAGGTAATGTGCAAGCATTATGAATTGTTATTTCATCGGTTATCATGAAATAGGGTCGTCCTCACGTTTCGGTCGGAATCTCGTTATCATTGGGGATTAGTGCCAAAATGAATAATCGTACAAACTTCTAGTGTACACGTTTCAAGTAAACGCCTGAGTAGGTCTAACGTCACAGGCACCTGCTTAATGGCTAACGTTTGTATACACGGATTTTTTACCACTTGCGACTCTTGCTAGTCGTTTTTTACAGATAACATAGAACCACTGAGCTATACATGAACTATTTTTGACTATAAGTGCGTTTAGAATTGCGCACAAGTTTCGATGATATCTCTGTTTCTGCAGAAATACAGAAATGTCCAAGTGTAGGAAGTTGCTTGATCTTGATGAAATTATAGAGTTGCAATACTTCCTTTAAAATTGTTGTAATGATATAACAGGAAATATCCTAAACTTACAAAACTTAAAATAGCTGTTATGTGTTGTCTCCGTATTGGTAAAACTTTGAGTAGTCAGTCTTGCATTGCGTATAACAAAGGAACAAGGAAAAAGTATAAGGTAAAAGACACGCAGTAAATGAAATATTATATTTGTCTTTTAACCTTATTCTTTTTTCCTTGTTCTTAGTATATGAGTTTTTCATGTTTTAAGGAAAAATGAATTTAGAGGAACATTCAAAGGTTAATAGTAAAGATGAAATGTAAATAATACATATTAGATTCTAATGGAATTATTTCAGTTAAGCTTATGTATCTGGAATGTGAATGGCCTTAATTTGGCTTAAGAATGGCAATATATAATGAATTTTTAATATGGAGTACATTAATAAAGCTTCTGTCTGGAATGAAAATCTTTATTTTGCGGGAAAATGGCACTTTATATTAAAATGGACTACTTTCGATGTTTTAACCGAACTAGTTAAATTATATCTCTTTTCCTGATAATTTGATTTTTGTATTAGCAAACAAAGAACTCATTATACTTTGTGTCAAAACAATGTATCAGAATTGTATTCAAAGTAAATAACATCATACGTTTGTATGGAACATAACTTGATATATACTTAACAAGTTCATGTAAAAATGAAGAGTTCTAATCTTAAAAGAAATTGACAGAGAAACTTTCTGTATAGAATAAACAACTTTGACTGTTCCCTCATCAAATATTTATACTGAAAAAGACACACCTATATTTGTCCAAATATTTGCTATTCTGTGTTGGCAAAGTACACTGTTAAAAAGTAAATTTTGTATTGGGTAACTTGTGCCATGTCGGATAAAAACATTTACGAATATTTCATCTTTTTGCAGATTTCATTATCTCGGACAGTCTGACTATATGCAGTTGAAAAATACCAAAATACTGGATTGAACGTAGTACAAGAAACCGTGGTCCCGTGATTTGGGACACGTGATGAAACGTTTATATTACATGGACGGTTTTCACTTCCATTTTCCCGAGCATTTCATACACACACTTGGAAACATAGAAAGTTGCTTAATATCGTACATAGACGTTACTCTTTACTGTCAAGCACCAATAAATACTATATCAGAATATTTTCCTGTCAGTTATAACATTTCCTCGTAGTTATCTAAATGTTTTAAATTAAATCTGTAAGAAGATCCTTTGGAAGCATAAAAAAAGCAACCAAGCATAAGAGGTTGAGATATGTGCAACACTCTTCACGCACCGACCACCAGCCCCGGTTTAAACAGAATGCTGTTACATGTATATTGATACATTGATCCCAAAGGTCAGAGTATGAGGAATGAGTAATAACCACCGACACCAGGGAAGCAATTAATGTTAATGTTCCAAAGGTTTTCAAGAAACTGATATGTCTTGAAAGCATTAATCACTCTCCCTCAATTTGTAATAGCTGTAACCCTTGCTGTTGTAGGATGCTTGGGTACTGGGTATTTAGAGGTCGTACTTATTGACTGCAGCTGTAGAATATTGATCCCATATCAAGTTTCTTTCCATTCAATACCTATCCCTAATCCTTTTTGTAGTAATAAATGTACAGTTAAATGACATCATAATTTCAGGAAATACCGATTAAGTCCTAAATAATCTGCACATTTAACACTAAATCGATTCCCCAAACTCCCACGTCAAGCGGTAACATGTGTTTTTTTCCAAATGAATGCAAGTCCAACAAAAGCTTTGAGGCTTGGTTCTTATCCATTTGACGTAAGCTCATTTGACGTAACAGGAATTTTTCGAAGCTGATTCATTGTAGGTAGAAATAGTAAAATAAGTTTCGTAAGAATTTATCAATCTTAGGTTTTACGTTTAACAATACCTGAAATGAAAGTTTCAGTTTTGATCAGTGAAACAGATCAAAGTGTAAAAATAAGCTCCAACAGAATATATAAAAAGACGGTTTGGAAGTATAGTACGCAACCAGGGAAAATAAAAGCAAACTTGGTTTCAATAAGTTAGTTTTGGAGAAACAATTTATAGCAGACATGGCATTTAAAGACTGATGTTGTGAAATGTAATAACATACCCAAGAAGATCCATTGAGAGCATCCTCGTTGTGACAGATTAAGTTGATTAGAGACAATGAACTGTGTAACACCAGTCACGCCCCTAGCACAAGCCAAAACAGTACTAGAAAATGTATCAAAAGTTGAAGATGAGTGCAGGTATCGGAAAACTTAGAACAACTGCCACTGTTTATAAAATCTAAAAAAAATATCCTTTGGAAGCAAACTAATAAAAATGAGGAGATGTTATTAATTCACAATACCTCTGACACATCCCTAGAATCGGCATAAGCAGAAATCTTGATGCAGAAGCGTTGATATGATTGCATGATCGAAATGAATCATAAAGTAAAAAACAATATTAAATCAAAGTAAGGGGCGGCGATTGTTTACAGTCAACAAACTGTAATTTCAGACTACTGCTTTGAAAAATAACAAGGCTGATGCAAATATTTTATGACTTGAAAAAATACATGAGTATATCCCTTTAAATAAACGACAGTATGGCACATTTTTATAACGGTGGTCTATGAAGACTTATTACTAATTCATACTTGAACATTTTACTTTTTAGAGAGCATCACATAATATAGTTTCTACAAGTTTGACCGCAGTACTAAAGACACAGAAATGTTTCCAACACAACTCTTTCTTTTTTTACTCATATTGAAGTAAATAACTGCAGTCAGTGATGAAATCTGATATAACATGTCTCAGATTATAACATGAGATCAAATTATTTGTGTGTTTACCAAATAACAGTTTTGAAAAAAAAGGTACAGTCACACATCCGGATATGTCCGTGTGTTGAGGTATGGTGCGGATGGGATTGGTCTGTGGTGGGCGGACACGGATAAGTACGGAGTAGTACGTACGTCTTAGTACGGGAAAAATGGTGAGAAACGGGGAACAAAAAAAAAAAAAATACAGGACGCAAATAAGTACGGGCAGGTACGGCATACTACGCTAACTACATTTTACTGCGCCTGGCAACTTGCCCAGCGCGTAGACGGGTCTGCGGTGAACTACATTGAACTACGCTTAAGTACGGGCAGCCTCAGATAACTACGGTCAGCTACGGCAATGTATGTTTCAGTACGGATAACTACGCTTTAGTACGTGTAACTAAGGATGAATAAGTTTCAAGCTAGTTGGACTAAAGTCACGGCTACGGATGGCTCAAACTTTTGTGCATGTTCAAAAGTTGGAGAAACTTGCAAGTTTGGGATAAGTCTTGAATACGTTTTGACCAAGTGTTGGTACGGATTGATACAGATTACTACTTTGAGGTACGGCTCAGGTACGGATCGATACGGGTTACTACGTTTCTATCCGTGGCTAGACGTAGCTATCCGCACCGTATGTGTGACTGGGGTTTTATACCACAGTCACACATACGGCGCAAATCGCTACGTCTAGCTACGGATAGAAACGTAGTTAACCGTATCGATCCGTATCTGAGCCGTACGGATTGGTACGAATTGATACGGATTACTACGTTATGGTACGTCTCAGGTACGTATCAATACGGATAGATACGAATTACTACGTTTTTATCCGTGGCTAAACGTAGCTTTCCGCGCCGTATGTGTGACTGGGGTATTAAGTAAAATGACCTCGTACTTTTGTCCGAATAAAAAATGTATTTTTTTTTCTAGAAAACTTGCACTAAATAATTTTTCTGCACGCGTTTATAAAATGATGTCTGAATACCAAATTTCAACAGGATTAATCATCAAATCATGGTCAGTAAAACTAACTGGAGTTTCAACTTGCCAACTCAGTATTGATATCTACAAACATGTCATCTGATTACAATGCGTACCTTATCTATTATTATTCTTTTAGGAAATATTTTTGTTACTTAATTGAACGAAAATCTGTAATAATATCGTGGGACATTTTACGTTACAATGTACTGTTGCCACAACTTTTCAAACTTGTAACTAATCTCCATGATTAATCTCTGTACCGCCTTTGATACATTGGATGAATAGTTTTCTTGTTATGTTTGTCATGGGTATAAATTAAGATACAGTGATTTGTGACGTGTCGGTTAAAAAATCTGATTGTTATCCCCCGACGAAAGTCGGAGGGATATAGTTTTGGCGTTGTCCGTCCGTCCTTCCGTCCGTCTTTCCGTCCGTCCGTCCGTCCGGAGCCATATCTAGGAAATGGTTGGGAATATTTATTTAAAACTTCATATACGTGTTCACCACTATGAGTTCTTGCGGCCCGTCAAGTTTCAGTCAGATTGCCCAAGTAACAACAGAGTTATGGCCCTTAGAAGTTTCTAGTGTTAACTATATAGAGTACTATAAATATGGCAATTTCTGCATCATAACTTTTGATATATTTGACCTAGAACTATGAAACTTTAACAGAATTTAGAGCACTATAATGTGGTTGTGCACACACAATTTCGTATGGATTTCTTTTGTAACTGCAGAGTTATTGCCCTTTAATTGTCTAAAAATCCACATATTTGTACATAACAAACTTGCCATTTGGCAGAATTTCATTAAATTTCTTTCATTCTATTCTGTGAACATTTATTATAAACATGTGAAGTTGCGTACCCACACCTGGTCGCCCACTTGCCTTTGTCACTCGGGGTGACCCCGGGGTCAAAATTGACCCCGCCCCAGGGGTCACTTGATTTTACATAGGAAAATCTTTAAAAATCTTCTTCTCAAAAACCAGAATCCCTACAGCTTAGATATTTGACATGTAGCATTGCCTAGTGGACCTCTACTAAAATTGTTCAAATCATGACCCCGGGGTCAAAATTGACCCCGCCCCATGAGTTACTTGATTTTACATAGGAAAATCTTCAAAATTTTTCTAAAAATAAACCAGAAGGCCTAGATCTTAGATATTTCACATGTAGCATTGCCTAATGGACCTCTACAAAATTTGTTCAAATCATGACCCCCGGGGTCAAAATTGACCCCGCTTCAGGGGTCACTTGATTTTACATAGGAAAATCTTCAAAATTTTTCTAAAAATAAACCAGAAGGCCTAGAGCTTAGATATTTCACATGTAGCATTGCCTAATGGACCTCTACAAAATTTGTTCAAATCATGACCCCCGGGGTCAAAATTGACCCCGCTTCAGGGGTCACTTGATTTTACATAGGAAAATCTTCAAAAATTTTCTAAAAATAAACCAGAAGGCCTAGATCTGAGGTATTTGACGTGTAGCATTGCCTAATAGACTTCTACAAAAAAAAAATCAAATCATGACCCCCAGGGTCAAAATGACCACGCCCCATGGGGTTACTTCATTGTACATAGAAAAACCTTCAAACTTTTCTAAAAATAAACCAGAAGGCCTAGAGCTTAGATATTTCACATGTAGCATTGCCTAGTGGACCTCTACAAAATTTGTTCAAATCATGACCCCCGGGGTCAAAATTGACCCCGCCCCAGGGGTCACTTGATTTTACTTAGGAAAATCATTAAAAAATTTCTTAAAATAAACCAGAAGGCCTAGAGCTTAGATATTTCATGTGTAGCATTGCCTAGTGGACCTCTACAAAATTTATTCAAATCATGACCCCTGGATCAAAATTGACCCCGCTCCAGGGGTCACTTGATTTTACATAGGAAAATCTTCAAAAAATTTCTAAAAATAAACCAGAAGGCCTAGAGCTTAGATATTTGACATGTAGCATTGCCTAATAGACCTCTACAAAATTGTTCAAATCTTGATCCCCAGATTCAAATTGACCCAGCCCCAGGGGTTACTTGATTGTACATAGGGAAATCTTCATAAATTTGCTAAAAATAAACCAGAAGGCCTAGATCTTAGATATTTGACATGTAACATTTCCTTGTAGACTTCTACAATCTTTTTTTCAAATCATGACCCTCGGGGTAAAATTGGCCCCGCCCCAGGGGTTACTTGATTGTACATCGGAAAATCTTCCAAAAAATGTCTAAAAATCATCAGTTTGACATTAGAAACATGTAGCTCATATTACTCTGGTGAGCGATCCAGGGTCATCATGACCCTCTTGTTTTTCATTTTTAATTTTCCATCAATATTTATAATCAACATGTGAAATTTTGTTTCCTTTCCCGTTCCCCCGCACCCCCACACCCTTAAAAAGTAAATATATATACATATATATATATTTCCATTCCTTTTTTTTTTTTTTTTTTAAATGTTCAAACCTTCAACATATTAAGTTGTGACTGCACAAGCCTTGCCCTCAGTCATGTTCAAAATATCTTACCAGTGTTCTCATAAGGACATCTGTTTTTTTTTAAGTTCAAATATACATGTTAAACAACAACACCTGGTGCCAAACCACTCAAAGACAATATTTCGTTCCAGTTAAACTTCAAGCTCATATTTCAATTAACTGCATTTAATTTTAAAAGCTAAGCTTATTACAGTAAGCATATCCCATTCAAAATAAATTCTTTAGTCAGGATCAAAGTATCATACATTTATTATGTACTCTTTAATTAAACATTTGTTTTCTGTTAAATTGATTTTGACTAATGAAATTATTTGCTTCTTATTAACATCCTTAACTTTTTGCCGGATATATTTTTTTGCCATTCCTCACCACAAACCCTTTCGGAGGGGGATACCAATTCACCGAATTTGCTTGTTTTCAACAGTAATATCGTTGGCTCACAATGGGCCTACCTGAACGTTAAAAACGCGTCGGTATACCACAATTTTTGCATACTTTAACACTTGCAACATCATATCTCTTTTTTTGGTTGCGGGTTTATCCCGCTACCAAAGTTACAAGTCATATAGCACAATCATATTGGCCCATTGATGAAAAAAGCGGATGAATTATCAATGAACAAGCAGTTCTTATTCAACCTGTATCCACACTGACCATTTAGGTTATATAAGATCTATCAATGATAAAGCATTCCAGCCCATGGTTACATCACAAGCTAGGTCAGGCAGGAGTTCATCTTAGATAGGAGGCACATTAAATTTGTATTTGTTTCTCATTCATGTATATTCATAGCCTGGTATTTAAACAGAAAATAAATCTACTAAAAACCCGCAACCATCAGACATTTCAAAGCTTTGATTCTGCATTCAAGGATACATATAGGAAAAGTCCTCTTGATCCATCTTGAAATCGACCCTTCTTAAACCTTCCTAAATCGACCTTTCTCTTAAACGAAGTTAAGAGAAATAGACCTCTTTATTTTCATTGTTGGGCCGCTGAACTAATTTCAATCTGCTATCTGATATCATATTTGAACGTCTTCAATAAACGCAGCATGGTATTTTATTATTGCTAAGTGATGATTCACATAACATGTCTGTGGTGATTCATTCATTGTCATTTTCTTTGGATCACCGGGACATACTTTATACGAGACCGTGCCCCTCAAAGTAAACGAAATGGAGTCAGTGATAAAAATGTATCCAACATGTCCGCCACTGCTTATTGGAGAGTTTTTCAAACATTTATTGGCGTGTTTTCAGTTATATTTCATGATTTGGAACGCCGTTCCTGTTAGATAACGTCTGGAAAGGTTGCATGCTTAATGCTCGAGAAAGCAGCAAGTGTTACAATAATTATGCTGCAACTGAACGTGATAGCATGCTAATGGGTCTCAAAATAACTGAATGCGGTAATTTCAGAAGTTAAATCGTGAAAGGTACGTTGATAAATCAGATGAAACATTCTCATACGGAGAATGACATATTGTATTCAAACACGTAACATCATGAGACTCAAGATAAAACAGCTTAAGATCGATGCTCCCGTACACACTAAAAGTCTTTACATGATTTGAGAACTCCCAGTTACATATAATATATCCCTGCTTTGGTCATCGAATGCGGAAGCCCTCAGCTGGCTTGCGGAAGGTCGGTGCACACCGTGCCTACAGTTTTAAATGGTGTGAAGATGCAAATTTAGACAAGACCGCCCTTGAGCACTTCTTATAAGGTAATAAGCTGTGAGTTGTCAGTTTGTTAAAAGCACTTATTAATCATTCTAAAATCCTGTTTTTCTAGTATTAAAAGAATGATTTAAAGCAGGTCTCATTTAATGAATGTGGAATCCATAATTTCATTCATCGAAAGATTTTCTGTCTCTTTATTTGTTCACGTACTAAGAAATCAATAGGTGCATTCATCAGTGTGTCCAGAACTTTTATAAATAATCAATTTTTCCCGCCGGTGGTCTCAACAAAATCTCTTTTTTTTCATTTATTATAAACTCCATGTGGTTTTGTTCTATATATTGAACTGTTTTTATGGCTGTTGTTTATCTTTGCTGATAATAAATCACGTTTTCTTTTCCAAAAAATGGATATTGCCCCCTGCTAGACTAATTTAAAAAGTGAAGTTCGATTCATTTTCATATGCCACATACAAATTTTAAATATATACACACAGAGAATAAAAAGATAAGTATAAGAAATCAAAGTGCTTTACCAAATTTAGAATCCATGTTCTAGAAACGACCTCCACTGGAAAATGATAACCATGCTTTACCTTAAATAGAATTGCATTGTAAAGCTGACGTGGCAATACAAACACATTAATAGTTTATTTTCCTGAAGTGTTTCCTTTTAAATGAAATCATTCAGCTAAAGAGTTAATAAAAATATCACGCATTCTTTAATGGGCCTTAATAAAACAAAATATATGATTTTAATTTAACAGAAAAAAACTGACATGTCAATGGAAGTTCCAAGTATAGGGCCTCATTCGAAGACCGCAGTCAAGTATAAGAATGATTACGCCAAACAGGAAGTGACTACAAAATGCAGTTCCTTGCTTTTGATGAAATCTGGTATAATGAGTCATATGAGGATGCGGCAGTTATATTTTTGGCTTAGGGAGCATTTTCTGGGTGATGTTCTTCAGAATAGAAGGTTACAATCTACCAATTCAGTTCCTTCTTTATTTCAAATAAACAATGAACTCTTGAGACCTCATTTTCAGTACCTTACAGCATTTCAATGATAAGAAAACCATAATGGTCATCTAGTATGACATGTCTTCTTATCAAAAATAGAAAAATATTGACATGTTATGTTACATATAAGAAAAATTAATCTGTTCTGAAGAACATAACCCTCTGAAAATGCTCCCATTAATACCTGGAAAAATTCACAACCAAAACTGGTCTAGACCTTTAACAACAACCAATAAAACTAAGCCAAATATATAACTGCCACATCCTCATTTGACTCATTGTACTAGATTTAATCAACAGCATGGAACTACATTTTGGACTACTTCACATGTAACACTGTGTAGTCACTTCCTGTTTAGTGTAATTATTCCTTTAACTAATAAAAGTTTAACTAATAATACTATAAAAGTGTTATTTTCACTTAAATTGTACCAGTAACCTACATACATGCTAACAATACCAGTTTCAGTTCGATAAAACCAATTTTCAAGGTTTTACAGCTTTTTCATTAACGTATGCTAGCGGGCGAAATTTCCTTCGAAATACCTGTCGCGGCATCATTTATGACCACTTTTCGGAATTGCTGGTGTTTATTTTTGCCATATTTTATCATTTTTTACTCTAAACTGCACTCAAATCGCACACTTTTACTGTACCCAATCTCACCTCTGACACCAAAATGTTAGCAATATTTAGTCAGTAAATATGCATTTTTAGAAAAAATTATACCCTAAACATTTTTAGTTTTTCTACACTTTCTCAGCTAAATTGCAAGAAATTGCCATTTTCTATCATAATCTGATCAAACTAACCCATTTACAGCCACATTTAAACAAGTTTTAACGTTTACCCATGCTCAATCTTTATACAGCGCTCCATATGGTACAAAAAAAGTTTCGCTTTAAAAAGGAAAGGCTTGGCTGGTTTTGGCATAGTCTATATAACTGGACAAGTGGGGGCAGGGGTCATTACATAAGATTCTATGCAAAACATGATTGCGATTTTCTACTGCTGTTCCCATGGGAACTCCAGTCTTAACTTTAGAGGCAAGGGTATTGAACAATTCTTAACGTTTTGGGTTTTGAACTACTGGTGTCAGCAACTAATCCCCAACCACCTCTGGAATGGAAATCAAATACATAAAACGAGTTGCTGTGAGACTGTTGAAAAACGGCAACACTTGTATCACCAAGGGTCAAAATAAGCAAATTGCTCTGATGGAATGCTAACCGAAGTGCTCGTTGGAAGGACAGAGATAATGCTGTAGAGACACCTTCTTGGCCTACAACACCACTAAAAAGATCAATGGTTACTTGAACTGAATGTGTTAAACCGTGGAAGTAAACATTGCTTGGTAAATCTGAAGGCAACAAATACACCCTATTACCTCCGTACCGAAGTCTTACAACCTGCGAATATACACTGTTTCCGGTAAAAAGGACATCGTTCAAGCTAGCGTTGTTCCATTGGTCAACAGGTACCAACTCAGCCAATAGAAGGGCAATTAAAGCTATTGCAGTGCATTGCATCTCTGCATTTTCACCAAAACTCACGTTACCTCGATGTGTTTTAGCCCGCAAAGAACGCATTATGTTTTCCTTTTAGCGAATTGTGCCTTAAAATGAACTAAAACGTCACTCAAACCTGTCCCGAAGCACTTGTTCTGCTCTTCTCCGCCATTTTTTCTAAGGGTATGGTCTATTCCTTACAAAAGGGTGCACGTACGAAAAACAACCCAGATTTGCCGTGGCATTCACCAGTAATTACAATACGAACACAGAAATATAAACACTGATATACAAAATACGGTGGTATTGTGAAAATAAATATAATAATATACCTTGCATAGCTACTTCCTTAACTTGTTTTAATAACACCCCTACAACAATAATCGAACCAACCATAATAGTCCTGTCAAAAATTGGCGGCAAAATGTCTTTTGAGACACCTTTTGGCAGGTTACGTCCTTTCAGGGGTGTGTTCTCTAACAAATTTCACAATTGCCCGTTAAATCTTTTTAACAATTACTACAATGGATAAATGTAAACTCAATCGTGGATAATGTAAACGTCAAAATTGAGAAGTTGTCAGTTTATCGTACAGACTTACGTTTTATAGTTATATTCATATTGCTGTACATCCCCATTTTAATAATAGACAAACAAAAGAGCAACTGCAATCGGAAAACTTCCAATATTTCCGCATTGCGCAGCTTACGTCACAGGTCACTTGTTCCTGCAACCAATCACTGAATTCGTAACATATTGATCTCGGTTTGTGGCAGCTTCCCGGCTTTTCATACTAACACACACTTGGGTACCAAAAAGCCCGAAAACAATACATAGGCTTGGAGCTGTAGCTCCAAGACAAAAAGATTACTAGTATTGGAATAACAAGATTTAGCTTACCAAAAGGTTCCTTCTAGCGCATAAAAAATATTCTTTTTAAGGGATATTGTTTTAGCATAATGTTACAAATGTTAAATAAAGCAAGCGCAGTACATATTATGCTATTTGGAAGCATTTATCTTGCAGTCTGTATTTCAATTCCGGATGTTTTCATCACGCGGCTACACCAGCGAGTACTTGCACACTTAACACAAAGAAATTTCATACATGCATTTACGAGTCGAAAAACAAACCAGGAAGAGTAAAAAAGTAAGCAAAAGAAAGCATTTGCAAATCTTAAACGTTAAAAGTTAAAAAAATCACGTGACCAGGGAAAATTTCATTACGTAATTTTTTTTTGCGGGAGTCTATTTTTAGATGATGCATATTCATTTCATTAATCTCGATTCTTTACTATGATATATTCAATTGAGGAGTTACATGATTTAAACTTTATTATTGTGTCTTGTTGTTCTGTTATTTTAGGTAGTTGTATTGCACTAAAGACTGAAATATATTTAAGATTGATTATGCGTAAACATATACTGGGCTAGAGGCTATTAGTAATGAATATGCATGAGTCCAAGATGGCGGCGCCCTACGGGAAATCGGATTCCTTTGACGATACCCTTGTATCCATTACATACTCAGTCAAGTGTGACATGTTCACCATAAGTGTTCCTTCCCTTGAGAAGGAACAATAAAACAGAGACGTAACAGATACATAATCAAAGCTCTGAAAGGACTGATAGCCAGTGCGTACTGAGTGATATTTCAACCGATACACCTGAAGAATCAACATTTCATTGTGCATAGACCGGTCATGATTTGAACAATGTTGGTAGAGGTCCACTAGACAATATCACATGCCAAATATCTAAGCTCTGTGCATTGTGGATTAAGACAAGAAGGTTTTTAAAGGTTTTCCCTATACAACTCTATGTAAAACTAAGTTTACCCAAGGGTTTGGCCAATTTCAACCCTAACCCTAAACCTAACCCTAAACGCTACCCCTAACCCTAACCCTAGAGCGGAGTGATTCCGAATATTTCGAATGTGAATATAAAGTTCATAACTATTCTAGAATCTCTTGCTGCTTGTTTTTGTTTTTGTTGCTTAAAACAGTAGTCCTTAGTTGCTCACAAACTCACACAATACTAAGATTAAAAAAATAAATATGGGACTATTTTTTACATGTCCAGAATATTTATTTTATGCGGTCACATAGAAATAGAAGGAAAACTCAAACGACGCAAGGTTGAAACTTGGTAGCTGATTTAGAGCTGTAGCCAGTTAATAAATCACTGGCTAAAAAGGAGCACAACAGGATACTGCATTGAAACCGTCAGTGGCAAAACCGTTACTGGGGAGTTAATAACGATTTATTTGTGCCAAATTTTACTCTTAAATCCCTGTATGTTCCTAAATTACAAGACAATGTAAACTAGATTGAATTACTCCTAACATACGTAACAGTAAATACAGAAACACGATGTAAACCACAAAACCAAAAAAAAAGAAAAACATAAACCTATGTGCAGTAGTGAGAGCACCAGGAGAAACACCATTAGAAGCACGACAAAGCACGACTTGGGACAATCATCAAATCAGCCCTCGGGGAATCTAAAGCTAATTATCATGAAGACCACCATTTATCCCGTTATCGCACAAACCAAGAGGAAAGCGTAGAGATAAAGTGAAAAACATCTGAACACTAAAGATTGAGTGTGTTTTAGAACAAAACGGTCATAGCCTCTTCCGGTAAATGTTTTATATTTTCATAATAAAGGTTGGAAATGGCAATGCCCGAGCTTCTAACGAAGCCTTTACATTTTGTCTCCATAAAAATCAGGTTTATATTAATGATGAATACCCTTGAGGTTTCCTGGCTCAAAAATAGTGATATTTCGGACATTTTCGGTACAGTGGTTTTGATATACCTTGTCACAGAAGTACGTTTAGATTACTTTTTAATCAGAGTTAAAACTTGGGCAAGAGTAAAATTACGCTCTGACAGATCTTATAAACTGTGAATTTTAAAACTTACTTATGGCTTCCTTTCTTAGAGCTGTTTCCCACAAAGCCCCTATCAGCAGGAAATGCATGTTTGAAAAGCGCTTTAGAAAGCAATAAAAATGATAAAATATTTTGCATTCAAGTTATTGTCCCCTTAAATTTGAAATTGTTTTGAGTAAGCCCCCTCTCTTATCAGTAAGAAAGAAGTTTACAACTTATTTGTGATCTACAGTGAAAATAACTTGAAAATTATTTGGGTCACTACCTGTTTATGTCATTTTTCTTTGAAGACGCACCGCAGTGATTCCATTGGCATACAGGTCCGCAAACTCATTGTCGAATCGACGTTACGTTATTCGCTAAAAACGACTAAACTCATCCGACTGGCACGCATGCACTCACGCACAGAAGATAAAAGATAAGGGTAGGTTTCCCGGAAGCACAGAGCACCCCAAACACAACCATAGAGCCATGCGTCGCAAAGTAGGCTAACAACAAAAAGAAGCTGTAATGGAAAATATTGTAGAAGGGCTGCTCCAAAAATCCAAAAGGTACATTTAAATTATAGGCAAAATACAGAAAAAAAAGGGGAAAGGGGTAAGGGGTAGAAAAAAGGGGTTGGGGTGGAGTCACACACACGCACGCAAACACACAACTAACATACACAGATGAACAAACAGACAAGTCAGATAAGACAACGCCCAAGACACAAGCATGCACGCACGCACGCACACACGCACGCATGCACACATGCTCAAAACTAGCATGGCAAAACAAAACAACGTAACTATCTTTTTCAATATTTAACATATTTCCGAGAGGAAAAAATCCAAATAATGTCAAAACATCTACAAATTTGGAGATCTCTTTAATCGCGTGCAAGTTTCCCAAAATTAGGAACACGTATCAATTATACATTAATAAGAAATAGGTTTTTTACATCTGCGAAAAGTTGCATGAAAAGCAACACCATATGAGTTGTTCTATGCACTAAAATGTCATCAAATTTGTGGTTTTGCAATTAACTCCCTTGATTAGGTATATCAACAAAGCAGAGCAGAGTCGGTTTGATTGAATATTTTCATGACTGGTAATGAAAAATGCAGCATACCTATAGTATAGTTAAGGCTGAAACTACAGAACCCGCGAAAGGAGAAATTCCCCATTCTGCTCAGTTCAGGAATCAGAATATTGCAAGGAAAAACTATACCACCTACGATTTAATCATGGTAATAATAAAATTATTGTTTACTTTTTTTCAATACAAGGTGTTCTCTCCATCTGAGACATATATTAGACGAATTCAGTCATTTTGTGTGTTACTTCTATCTTTAATAAGCAACTAAATACCCTCATGAATGAATAGCAGAAAACTTTGACGTTAATAAAGGATACTCTGAACACTGTAAGGGGCACTACCTGTTTTCTTTTACTAATAGCCAAACTCATCGGAAATCAATCAAATGGCCATTAATCTCTTTCAAATGGTTAATACTGATGCTAAATGGCTTTAAATGGCTAAATTTCTTACATTTTGGAATATAAAACTAATTTTCGATCAAATGGACCTATTTTGGTTGATTTTAGGACCAAGCAAGTTCTTTATGTCACACTTTAGCATTTCAAATGTTTTAATGTTATCAAAATTAGCATGTTTTTGATTGAAAATAACAAATATCATTGGCGATAAAATGGATCCTGCATCAAAGTTTCATGAACAATGTAATAAAATGCAAGATATTGCTTCCACAGGGCTATATTTTGCATATTTTTTTCAGATGGGAGTGATCTGTATCAAATGCTCATTTCTTAAGATTTTCTCATTTTTGTTTAAGAAATTTAACGCTATGAGAAGGCGTATCTTGAGAATTAATGAAAATTCCGAATAAAGTTCAAACAGAAATTTTCTTATATGCTGATCCCTACCAACAGTCCTACTGTTTTTCCCTTCATTAATTTCGTGTGTTTATTTTCTCTACTGTGTTTCAGTATTTATTGATAGCACTGTATGAAATATGCGCCTGTTGCATGATAGACAAAAATGGCGGCGTAAGAACTCTATGTCTCGAAAAGAGACACTAGTAGTTCTAAGCGAAAAGGAGTAAATTCAGGTTGTATATAATGAATCGTACTTTTTACATAAATGTTGACACCCATTTTTCTTTTTCTATAAAAGCGATACAGTTCCTTATGAGACTATAAGTCTCAGAAAATCTGAAATTAAAGAAAACGTCGAAATAACGTTATTAAGTAAGGGGATTTTATATGAAAATATAACAGCCGGATTTAGTGGTGTTCACCCTGTAGCTCAGCCCCTATTGTATGCCGTATTGAAAATGTGACTCACGCTATGATACAATATACATGATCTGAAAATAGATATTGGATTTCTTAAATCTTTTATACTCGTTAAAGCTACAAAATAACTGTTAGTTTCGCTTGTACTTCCCGCTACACAACAGCGTTTAAACCTTTAAATTTGGATAACAATGCGGAAGCGGAGGAACGCTAATAAAGCGCAAATATGCTGGATAAAACACTTTGGAAATATTGTTAATGAGTGCAGTTCGTGTGTTGGAGTTTTGAAATTACCTTCCGCAACAAAAACATTTTTCAGTTCTGCAAACGTTGTAAGAAAAAGGTTATTAAAGCGGTACCATTATTCCAAAAAGCGAAGAAAATTTCAAGTTGAAAATGTATTTGTTCTCATTCCTTTTATTCTCCTCGTCATAACTGCAAGTTTAGCATTATTTGTGACACATGTGTTGAATCAGGAACAAGAGTCATTTTTCAGGAAACAAATTACAGAATTTTCAGTACCATGTGAAGATCTCTCCCTGAGTGCGGATGAAGATTTCTTTACGTTTGATGTGAGAAATGGTGATTTGAGAACTTATGTAGATGACGAAGGAAAATACATATGCAGCAAAAGGAACATACCAGAAACGATTAAAAAGGTAAAATAAATGCATTATCAAATTGACTTAATTCTTATTGTCATTAGACGAATAACCGCGTTTTTAAGAGTTAAGAGATTTGTCGAAAATAGTCCGTAGTCTCATATGTGGTTTTGGAACTAAATTTATGACAAGGTTTTGCCTTCCTCGGAAAGACAAAACTATCTTAACCAATTACCACACATTACCACACTGTAAAGGGCAATTCAAAGGATTACGCCTTGATCAGGGAACAATGTTTAAGGTTTGGGAAACGGCTTTATTATAAGCAATAATTTATAGGGTATCAATGTGATAAAAATGAAGTTACAGAGGCCTACTGGGCTACCTGTGGGTTACAACATTGCTTTTTTATTACCAGAGTTCTTTGTGCCGTGTTGTGTTAGTGGTACTGTTAAGATTTTCAGCATGTACATTTTGGGTCGGGTGGTTCCAGTACTCCCGCTTTCTTGGTCGTATCATAGTATTGTTTAATGACCCTTTGGATATGGGACCTGTATTTTAATTTTGTCTTTTACAGTTTCTGTAATATGCGGACTCTATATCTCCGGATTATATCTTTAAATTCTAGTTTATTAAGTCTTGTCCATTGTTTTGTCGTGTAGGTCTAGTCCATTGTTGTACCTTGGGACCATACGCCATCATTGAACTGCACTCTAATCAGTGAATTTCCCAAGTAGACCGCCGTATGAACATATCTGTAGATATTTCTGAATTATATTTTGGTAATTGTAATGTGCGAATGTTGAGTTCTGCTCGACTCGGATATAGAGGGCATGAACAGTAGCATGAATTTCCAATACCGTCAATGAACAGGCTCAATCACATTTCATTTTTGTCGTGTTTTGACGATCTGGGGTTTTCCACTTTTTCTATTTTAAGTAACTCTGATAAGTTCCTCTAAAAACGTTATTAGCATTTAAGTGATCTTCAGTAAACCGGGTGTTTGTAACACAAGTAGATTAGTTTTTTAGATTAAGAACTATTTTATCTCTTTTCAACCGTCATGAAACAGGTGTAAATGATTAAATATTAATACAGACTTTTATGAAGTGAGAAACTAGATCCTCCGCAGACTTAGCTCGTCACCTTGAACACAAAAAAGCGGGAAACGCGGGATTTGTTTGCATAGAAGATTACCTTAAACATCAGCTACATAATTGTACAATTGTACAATTATATAGTCTTTACAATTTTCTAAATGAGGTATTTGCAAATATTTTCTGCAACTTTTCAGAACGGTTCAGATAACATATTATGAAGAAAAGTAATGTGTGAAAGAACGGTAGTGTCTCTGTAATTTAGCACTTAATGTTTTTCATATAAGTAATACATCGTATAAACTATTTAGATTTTACATTTTATTTCTTCACGTTTTCTGCTAATGATCTTGAAATCATAAAGTATGCTTTGATTAAACGTGAAGACTCGAAGTTATAGATTTAATGCTTCAAGAATTCACGCTTAATCATAACATACTTAGCGAGTTCTGTTTAGCTCATTTGATTTAAAGAAAAAAAGATGAGTTATTGTCATCACTTGATCGGTGTCGACGTCTGCGTCGGCGTCTGCGTCGGCGTTGCCTGGTTAAGTTTTTTGTTAAGGTCAGCTTTTCTCCTAAATTCTCAAAGCTATTGCTTTGAAACTTGGAACACTTGCTCACCATCATAAGCTGACAGTGTACATCAAGAAACATAACTCCATTCTGCTTTTTTCAAGAATTATTGCCCCTTTTGGACTTAGAAAATGAGATTTCTTGGTTAAGTTTTATGTTTAGGTCAGCTTTTCTCCCAAACTATCAAAGCAATTGCTTTGAAACTTGCAACATTTGTTCACCATCATAAGCTGAACCTGTACATCAAGAAATAACTCCATCCTGCATTTTGCAAGATTTAAAGCCCCTTTTGGACTTAGACTATATCAGATTTCTTGGTTAAGTTTTATGTTTAGGTCAACTTTTTCTCTTAAACTATCAAAGCTATTGCTTTGAAACTTGCAACACTTGTTCACTATCATAAGCTGACTGTTTTACATCAAAACATAATTTATCCTCTTTTGAAATTAATTTTTCCCCCCCTTTTTGGACTTAAAAATTTCATTTTCCCCCTTGGGTTTGAGTTTTATGTTTAAGGGGCTTTTCTTTTTTAAACAAACCAATTTTTTACGTTTTTAAAACTTGAAATTTTTTTTTAAACCAAATCAAAAACGGACGAGGGACATCTAGAAACAAAAACCCCTACCCTTTGCTTTTTGCAAAAATTTGATGGCCCTTTTGGGGGCCCAAAGAAAATCATGTGTGGGAAACAATATTTCTTTTAAACAAAAAAAAAATCGGGATAGCGCAGCCCCCGGCAAGGCGGGCCTTGTTTAACTTGAGATGGGGGAACTGCAAAATTGCACCCCTTTAAAAAATATCGATATTTTTTAAAAACCCGGGCCATCCAGAAAAAGGTAGTATTAAATATAGCGTTTTTGAAACATCTGACCCCATTTGGCCCCTTTTTGCCCAAACTTCAAAAAAACCCCGCCCAATGTTTGGAAAATTTTTAAAAATCCACGGGTTTTTTAAACCCAGAAAAAAACCCCAAAACCCAAAAATTAAAATACAAAACTCGCAAAGCTAAAAAACCTTTTCGGGGTCTTTGACCCAGTCAGACCTCCAGTCTTGGGTTTTGCACTCGGGTAAAATTTGTCCCCCCTCAAAATTTAACGACCCGGGTTTGTCGTTTTTTTTAACAAGTTTTTTAAAATCATATCTTTTGGGTTTAAAGCGCACCGGGGGTCGCTTTTTTGGGTTTTTAAAATTTTAAAATCATAAATTTAAACCCTTTTTGTTTACATTTGTAGTGCAATTCTTTTAAAAAATTTCCTTTGTGATCGATTTACGTTTTTACACTGATTTAATATAAGTTCATGGAAAATAAATTAAATTTTTTAAAAAGGGTTTAAATGGGGGGAAACCCGAAAAATTTAACCAATAAAAATCCCCCCCTTTTTTTCCCCAGGTTGGCAGCCCACGCCACTTTCCTGCCCTTGGCAGAATTTTTGGCAAAACTTTGGCAGATTTTTTTTTATTAATAAAATGAAATGTATTTGATTTTTTTTTAAAATTAGTAAGATTTTAATTAGGGTACACATAGTAATTAAAATTTTAATTAAACTTTTTTCCCAAAAGTTTTTTTCCCCATAAGAAAACAGGTTATCCGATATGTAGAATCTGATGTAACAACCCATCAAAAGCAAAAATGTTACTTCTGTAAAATTGCTAAATTCTTTTAAAGGATGAAAAACAAAAAATTGTCCTTGTTTTAGTTTAAATTTTTAAATTTTTTTTTCTTAAAAAATATTAACTTATAAATGCCCAAAAGCCCTCAGCTCCCTTTCAGCTTTTTTAAAATTTACAAATAAAAATATATCAAAAAAAAACATCACCTGGGCCAAAAATTTCCGCCACCAAAATAAAAAAAGTGATTTTGGGGCCTTTTTAGTGGGGTTTTTTTCCGGGTTTTCACCAATAGAGCTCAAAAAACCCTTTAATAAAATCTTAATATCTATTATATAATTTCCCGGGTTTTTTCCTGACAAAAAAAACACACCACTAAAAAAAGCATTTCTAGTCATCTTTTTATATTTTTTGGAAAAATGAGTAAAAAATCTCTATAATCAAACGATAATTCCAGACCCAAATTTAAAAAATTTATTTAAATAGTTCAAAATGGGGCCCAAATTTTTTTTGTTGAAAAACCCCAGGAAACCACGACGGCAAAATATTTTTTCATTTGTATGTAATCAAAGTACGTTTATAATATTTTTCCCAAAGAAAACATTTTTCACGTTTTATTTTTTCCCTTAGTTTTTCCTTCTTTTTTTCCTGCTTTTTTTTTAATTTTAAAGAATTTTTTCGCTAAATCATCAAGTCGTTTTGTTTTACCAATTTCAAAAGAGATAAACTATCAACAGTATTCTTTGTTCTAGAAATTTGTGTTTCTTTTTTTAAAGAAAACTTTTTTTAAACTTTTGTAATTTTTTTTGGGGTTTTAAAGTGGTAATTTTTTCGACATTAGGGGTTATTGTTTTAGTTTTAGCAAAAATTTTTTGGGTTTTAAGCAGTGATTGTTTCCCTCCTTTTTTTAGCTGATTTTCAATACAGAGCCCCAAATCTTTTATTTTTTTTTTTAATTTTATAATTAAATTTATCATTAAATTAAATTAAAATCTTTTTGTAAAAAACCCTTTTAAGTTTATTTTAACTCTTCGTACTTTAAATTGTGATGTGCCCCCAACTTTTTTAAATCGGGGTCTACAAGTTTTTTTCTTGAAATTTTCTACTGATTTTTAAATTTAAATTTAAAATGTTTTATATTAGCAGTCTTTAAAATTTCCCCCTTTTTTTAAACGGTTTTTTAAACCCTAAAAAGTCCAGTTCTTTTTTTAGGGTTCTTCAACTTTAGCATTAAAAACTTTTAATATCACTTGAAATTTTTTTTGTAAATTTACTTTAATTTCTGCATACTGTAAATTGTGACGGTTGTAAAAATTTACTAACCCAAATTTTCAAATTTGTTTTTTAAAGTCATCTTTTTTAAAGGAATTTAGTCTTTTTTAAAATCCTTAATGCTTTTGCCCATGATCTCCCTCTTTGGGAAGCTGCCTTTTTCCAATTCGATTTAAAATTCTGAAAGTTTTTTTTAAAATTTAATTCTAATAAATTTTTTATGCTTATTTTCATTTCAGTATTTTTTTAAATTTATTTCTGTTCTGATTTCTAACTGATACATATTTTTTTAAATTTTTTTTCCCAGTTTAAATAATTTTGGGTCTTTTAGTTTTCATTTTTAAATTTCATACTATCTTTTAATTTTTTAATTTTTGGGGTGAATAAAATGAAAAAATTTAAAACCGAAATACTTTTTTTATTGTTTTTCATCGTAAAATAAAATTTTCTTTTCAATTTCTTTAATGAATAAACCCATACTTTCATTTCTTTTTCCCCACTTTTTTTTGTAATTCAACTATTAAAAATAAAATTTTTTTTTAAAATCTTTTTTTTAATTCTTAAATATTCTTTACTTTTTTTGCTTTTTTAGGGGGTTTTTTTATATTTTTGACACTTCAAGATTATAGTCTCTTTTAACATTTTAAATTTTTTTTATACAAAAAACCGTTTTTGGGAAACCTACATCGGGGGTTTTTATCGGGAAAATTTCCCTTGGTTGATTATTTTTTTAAACCCCCCATATCAATGTCTGTTCATTGTTTAAACTTTTTCCCCTTTTTTTCTGTGAAGATATGATTCCATGTCCCTTTCAATTTTTTGGGTATTGTTTTTTTAGTAGAAATTTAATCCCCTTAAATCAATACCCAAATTTTTAATTTTCCCCCTTATACTTTCGGGGTCATTTATTTTTTTTTACATCTTTAAAAAAACCCCCCATCTATAAAACCCCCTGTAAAGTTTTTTTTTAAAAAAATTCCTTGGTTTGTAAATTAAATAAGAAATCAAAAATTTTTGTTTTGTTGCATTAGAAAAAGGGAGAAAGGGTTTAAATTTATTTTGTTCATTAAAAAATTCAAATCTTTTTCCCTCTTTTCCCCCGGGGACTTTCAAATAAAATATAATGTGAACATTTAAATTTCAAATTATTTTTTGGGGTTTTATAGTAAGACTGCCCTTAAAAAAAAATAACACAACTTTTTTTGGGTGACGTCCTTGAAATAAAGTTTTTTTTTTTTTTTGTTTTGAATTTTTTTTAACTTCACAATTAAAAAAAATCAAAAAATTTTTATTTATTTTTTGTTTTTCTGTTTCAAGATTCTCAAAAAAGGTTCAAATTGGTTGGAATCAGCCAAAATATTAAAGTTTTCTTTTGGGGAATCTATTTTAATTTTTTTTTTTGAAATTTTTGGTTTTAAAGTTGTTAATTAAATCTTGATTTTTAAAAATTGTTTAAGTTTTTAGAAATACAAGAAAATTTTAAATCAAAAAAAAATAAGGGGGTTTTTCGAAGTTTATGCATTAATGTATTTTTTTTTCCCCAAATCCGGGGACATCCACATTTTAACCCTTCTAAAAAAATAAAAGGGGGAAAAAAAAAGGATAAATTGGAAAATTTAAAGGGAAATTTACCCCTTTTTTGTATCAAAAATTTTGGAAATTTTTCCATTTTATTAATATTAATTTTTTACATTTTTTTACAATATTTCCCTTTATCTTTACATTATTATAAAAATGCAATCAAAACTTAATGAAATAAAAAATAAAAAAAAAATTGGGCGGAAAAAAGTTTGAGAGCTTTTTAGGAAGAAAAAATGAGAGAAAAAATAAGAAAAGCTAAAAAAAACCCGGAAAAAAAATTTGTATACTGAAATTTTTTAACCCAAATTACTGAAAAAAAGAAAGTCAAAAAGAAAAATTTATCAAGTCAGTTAAAAGCATTACCTGGAAAAAAACCCAACAATTCCTTTAAATAGGTGATGAAATAAAAGAAAACCCAAACATACGGGTTTTAACCAAAAGAATTCCCAAGAACCAATACGTTTAATTACCGCCGAAAGATCATAGGGGTTTGGATAAATGAAAAAGATAATTTTGAAAAAAACTAGAGAATTTTTGAAAAAATTCCTAAAATTGTTGGAACAAGACCGAAACCCCGGAAATCCCTACAGTAGATTTAGATGCTTTTCGGAAAAAAGATGTTTTAGAAAAATATGGATTTAAAAACCCGCCCTGAATTGTTTAAAATTTTTTTAACGGGCAAATATAATTAAACCCTTTAATAAAATACATAAAGACAATTTTAAAGCACAATAAAAAAGGGTTTACTAAAGGGATTTTAAAAAAAATTAAAAAAGGGCCCCAAAGTAGCAAATAAAATTTCCCAAAAAAAAACCCAAAAATTAAACAAAAAGAAGTAAAAAAAATTAAAACATAAACAGATAAAAACTCATAAAGTAAAAAAGACGGGTTAAATAAAAACTTGAAAAGGCTTCTACATTTTGGACAAGGAAAAAACATCAAAAACCATATAAAGTTTCACCAAAATGGAAAAATAGGGAAATTTTAAATTTAAATTAATTTAAATAAACTTTAGGGTTTCAAAAAAAAAAAAATTTTCAAAGGATAGAATAAAAAAAAAGAAAAAAATTAACACTAAATTTAGATGAGATTTAAATTGATTTGTTTTAAAAAAGTTATAACAATAAAAAAAAACTTTCAATTCTTTCCCAAGAAAAATATTTAAAGAATTAAACAGAAAAGTAGGTTAAACCTTTCAAAAAAAAGATCAATAAAAATTTAAAAAAAATAATTAGGGGACAAGGTTTTGACTTTTTGCCCCAGGGTAACCCAAAAAAAATTGGGGTTTAAAATGATTTTGGGATTTTAATTTGGGGTTAAATTTGATGCGGAAAAAATAATTTGAACAAAAAAATAAAAGGTATTAGAAAAAATTGATGAATAAAAAAAATGAATCATTTTTAAACCAAAAACAACATAAAAAAGTTATATAAAAAATTTTTTCTTGAATTTAAATTTTAAAAATTATTTAAAAAAAGGAACAAAAATGAAAATTTAAATTTCTGAAACATTTTTAAAGATGATAAAAATAAACTGAGTGTTTTACAATCAGATTTATCGTTTTTTAAAATTTAATAAAAAAAAAAACTTATGTTGGGGTTTTGGAAAATTTTTTAAAACAATAAACCAATTTTTTGGGCCAAAATATTATTTGATAAATTTGCCCAAAAAAAGAATTCTTTTAAAATAATGGTAAGGTTTGGGAAAAGAAAACAATTTACAAATGGTTCTTACAGTTACACGATTAATAATTTTATTAGGGAAACATTATAAGTAATTGGGGATTAGAATTTTTATTTAAAACAGAAATTGCTCCAATAAGTTTGGAATTTGATTTAAAATAGTTTTTTAAAATTTTTGATTTCAATTACAATAATTTTGGATTTTATTTGGGGAATCAAATTTTCACACATTTCTTGGATTTGAGGGAAAAAAAAATTTTAAACAAAACTGAATGGGGGAAAAAAACACCAAATATAAAAATAAACTCTGTGGATACAATTTATATTCATTGTGATTTATTGTTTTAAATTTACCGTTGTGGTAATTTCATGAAAATTATCTATGCTTTAAGTACTGCAAAATTTAACAAAACTTATCCTTTTAAAAAAGAACCACAAAGAGGGGTTGGTATTCGGGAAAATTTAATTTAAAAAATTATAAATTCAATTATAATATATATTTAAAATGTATTTGGTTTTAAAAAATTAATTTTTTAAAGAGGTTGAAACAAAAATTTTTACTAAATTTTTTTAAAAAAAAATTTTAAATTAAAAAATAAAGTTTTAAAAAAATTTTATTATGAAATTATTTAAAATTTTTTTGTTTTTATAATTTTACAAGAAATTTATGACAAAAAAAAAGGAATAAATTTTTTTATGTTGGGTGCTCCACACGGGAAAAAAAAATCATACAAAGGAATACCGTGGGGCTCCGAGGACGGGGTCCTCGGGAAAAGGTATTTTTGCCCCTTTAAAAGAAATTGTTTTCCCAAACCCGGGGTTGGGATCTTCAAAAAAGCACAGCTGGGAAAAAAATTTTTGGAAAAAAGCAGGAAAAACACACTTAAAGTGGAACAAAAAAGGTTGGAACAGAAGTTGGAAATTTTTGCTGCACAAAGCTTATTGGAAACTTTACTTTGGGATACTAATAAAATTGTTGGGAAAAAATTTAAAAAAAAAACCCGCTCCGGCAGTTGGTTTAAATTTTAAATGCCCCAAGGGAAATTTCAAGAAAAAGGGAAAACAGTTTAAAAAAAATAATAAAAATTAAAAATGAAAAAAGAGGAGGTTTTTCAATTTAGAAAAAAAGAATATTTCAGGAAACTGGAACTTCAGCTCGACAAAAACGTTTTTTAACAATTAAATTTTTTAAAAAAATAAAGTTTTTTAAATTTAATAAAAACTAAAATAAAAAAAAAAATTTTTTTTATAATATATACATGTTTAGAACAAAAAAATATTTTGAAAGATATGAATTAACTTTCCCATTCAATTAGATAACCCGCCTTAATATCGTCTTGGGGGAAAAAATTTTTAAGCAACAAAAAAAAACGGATATCCCTTTACAATTAAAGATAGAAGTTCTTTTTGATTGGTTTAATGGTTATTTGAAAGTAAGTTTTAAAAATAAATAAGCTTGCTAACGGCAATAATTATGTTGCTGATGGAGAAGATAAATTTAAAATTTCTCTAATTAATAAAGCAGCTTCATTAATTGACCCGGTTTGTGGGTTAAACCCAAAAGGAAAAAAAATTTTTTATGATTGAATAATTTTTTATAAGGTGTAAATTTAAAGGTTTGGTTGAACTATCTAATGAATTTTGCAGAATCAACTGGAAAAAAAGGATTTATCTCTTTAGATACTACTGCGGGTTTCTGAAAAATAAAGGGTGACCAAGCTGGGTAAAAAATAAAGGTTTTGCTACTAGGAAGTTATTAATCCAAGGGGTTAAAAAAAAGTAAATGCTAAAAATTTCCCTTAAAAAATTTCATTTTTCGGGGTTTTAAAAAAACAAAATTTTTCTAACAATCAAATTCAAATAAAACCCGCAGCTGACAGATGATGAAAAGAAAATTAAAAATTTTTCCCCCCCAGCTAATGCTGGGGCTTTTGGGGAGAGTAATTGTAAAAAAATTAATTCAAAGGGTTTCCCACGTTGATTTTCAATGAATTTTTGGTTTGATCTAATTACTACTGAAAAGTTTTAAAAAAAAATGGTCATACCTACGGGAAAAGGTGACGCAAACAACTGATTCAAAAACAAAAAAATATAACCTTTTGAAAAAAACGGCTGGTGTAAAAAAACCACAAAAAATTAAATTTTTTTATTTTTCAACGACCCCGACAAAAGTAATTCACAACAACATAACCCGCTTTATTAGAAAACATTTAAAGTTAATGCAGCAAATGAAAAAATTTCACTTTGAATCCTGTCGCTTTAAGTTGGTAATGGTGTTTTTTTTTTCCAGAAACAGAATACACAAGTATATAAAAAAAAATAAGAAATTATGTAATTAATTATTATTATAAAACAAAATAAAAAGAAATACTGGAAGTCTTTTAAAAAAATCAAACTTTTTTAAGTTTATTTTGGGTTTGTTCATTTTAACTTTGGGTTTAAAAAGGGAAAATAATACAGAAGATCCTAAGCATAATTTCATTTAAAAAGCTAAAATTAAAAATTCCCGGCAGCTAATATTCGTGTTTTCGCAATTTATTTTATGAAGGGAAAAAGTTGAAAAAATTTTCTATTGGGGAAAAAAAAACTTGTTATTGTTTAAATAAAATTTAAAAATAAATTAAAATATAAAAGGCATCAAATTTATATTGAATATAAAGTTAACCTAACCCAAAGGACCCAAAAAAAAAAAATTTAGCACAAGCCCTTTAATAAAAAATTCCACGTACTTTTTGATTAAAACATGAACAAAATTTAAAGGAAAATTCCCTTTTATTAAATTAAAAAAACACAAAAATTTTTCAAAATTTAAAAAAACTTTTGCCCAAAAAGAAGGGATTAAAAAATTAAAAAATTTTAAAAAAACAAATGTCCAGTCAAGGTCAAAATGGTTTGGGTTTTTTGGAGCTTTGGCCCGGGTTTTTTAGGAAAAAACAATTCTTCCAATGGCACAAAAATACTCCAAAAAATTTAAAACCCCAAAGGGATTGGCGCTTTGGGTTTTGGGTAGCCAGTTTGGGTTAGGAAACCCCGGTTTTTATTTCTTTGCTAAAAAGATAAAGAAATATGATTCACCCTAAACTTACAAACCCAATCAAAGGGAAAACAATTTGTAGGATCTGGGGTGATTAAATTAAAAACAAAAACCAAAAAAAAGACGGGTTGGCTTTTTTTAGGTATTTGGTGCAAATCAGGAATACCTTTTAATTTCATCTTTGTTAAAATGGTAAAAGGGGCTGGGCCGGGGGGGAAATTTTAAATTCCCCAGGAAACCAAAGGGTTTTGGGTCTAAAAAATTGGAAATTTTCCCAAAGGAGACCTTACAGACGAATTTTCCCATTTTTAAAAAAAAAAAAAAAATTTATTTAAAAAAAAACCAAAAACTAAATTTTTAAATTTAACAATGGGGAAAAAAAATTAAAAATTTAAAAAATTTAAAAGGGGTGTTTTTTAGTAGAAATAAAAATTTCTAAAATTAAAAGAAAAAGGTTTTAATTGGGAAATTTTAAAAATTTTTGGCGACTCTATTGGGCCCCGGGAAAACCCCTTGGGTTTTTTACTTTAATAAATTTGTATTTTGATCCATTTGGACCCCCACCGAAAAAAGTATTTAAAAATATACCCAAAAGTAAAAAAAAACAAAAAAAGGGTTTAAAATTTAAGACCAAAAAAAAGTATGTTTTGGGATATTATTGGTTTATTTTTCATTAAAAAATTTTCAAGGTTTAAAATACCGTTTATGATTATTGTATAAAAAACTAAAATTTCATAATCAAAGAGTAAAATTTAAAAAACTATTTTAAATTTTTTAACCAAAAAGGAATTTATTTAACTGGGGAAAAATTAAAATTTTAAAGGGGAAAATTTTTAAAAATAAAAATGAAAAATTTAAAAAAAATAGAAAGAAAGGAAAGCAGTCCTTGAGAGCTGGGAAACCCCACCAAATTAAAAGAAAACCCCCATTGTTTTTTTAAAATGTTAAAAACCCAAGAAATGATGGTGGATTTATTTCAAAAGGAAAACCCGTAAATGCTATCCCCGGTTTAGTTTAAAATGGGGAAAAAATTTTAACAAAAATTTTTTTTTAAAAAAACATTTTAATTATTTTTTGGTTTATGCAATTAAAATTTTGATAAAGGGAAGCAAAAATTTCAATTAAAAAATAAAGAAAATTAAATTTTTCAAAGTTTACATGTAAAAATAATGAAAAAAATGGGAAACTTTTTTTTATTAATTTGCAAATGAATTTAAAAAAATAAAAGGGTGTTATTTTTTAAATTAAATTTTTTAAACGTTAAGAATATTCAGGTTTAAAAATTTATGGTTCTATAATTTAATTTTAATTTTAAAAATTAATTTTTTAAAAAGTTAATTAAGGGTTTTTAAATTTTAAAAATAAAACTAAAGTTTTCAATAACCCTTATCAAAAAATATCTTTTTTCGTCTAACATGGGAAAAAGATGTTTTAAATTTTAACAATTTCTGGAAAGATTGTGGTTTATCAAACGAATAACTTTAAAGGTTTAGAAAAACTTTTGGGGGGGAAAATTTAAAAAAAAGTATCTTTGTAATTTTTTTGAACTATTGTTTTTTTTTAAACAACCCAAATTTTTTTAAATTTATTTAAAAATTTTTTTAAAAATTTACTTTATTTTCTAATAAAATTTGAATACATTTTACTTCTTAATCCCACAAATTTAAAAAGGAATGCCCCGGGAGGTTTATCTTTAAATTTTCCCCAAATTACTTTTTTATTATTATCAAAATAAAATTTTGAATTACTATCGTAATCACTATTATCAAATAATCTTTGTCCTTATAAAAATCCTCATATGCATCTTTGGTTTTTATTTCATAACATAATGAATCAGTGTCAGTGAATAGTAATTTACAATTACCCTCGTACTTTTCCTTAATGTAATTTTAATGAAAATCATACATTAAATATTTTGATAAATCTAGAATGCACATTCAAAACATAACAAGGTCTGTTTAATAACAAACTTCTTTTATTCTATGAATTCCAAAAAGGTTTAGAGTTAAACATCGTTGAACTAACAAATGAAGGTTTGCTATGTATTTTAATAAAATATTTTCATCATGAGTTAATTTAATATTAACCCTCTTGCGTAAATTCTCCATCGTCTTACCGAAAACAGAATTGTTCATTAACTTAAAAAAGTCTTTTCAAATGAATTTTTTGCTTTAGATCTTTTTTGAGTATTAAAATCAATATATTTTTTAACCAAGGACTTTCGTCAAAAGTTAATATTTTGTGTATTTTTGTTACTTTTAACCCTTATTGTGTATATAGTTCAAGATTTTTATAATGAACTACATAATTTTGTTTTTTCATTAAAGTTGGAACTAATTTTTTTACATTACTTTTTCCTATTTCAAATTCTTCTTTAATAGTTTTACAATAATTGGAAAGCCATTCGTCTGGTATTTTAATTTTTTCAGGAGCTAAAGGATAATCGTTGTGGGTTTTATGTAATTCTTTTGGATATTCAAGTCACATTCAACTAAAAAGTTACTTTTACCTTTTGAAATTAATTTCTTAAATTGTTTTTCGGATATAAATTAAAGTTTCCAGAGGGAAAAAGGTTGACACATAGCCCAAATGAAAAGGGTTTAAATTGGCGTCGAGGTACATAATGTATTTGTGTCATGTTTAGGTTTATAATCTTTCATATATTTTTTGTTTGCTTTACTGTATCTGTTTGAAATATAACTTATTCCTCCTCTCAGTCCCTTTTCAATAAAAAGATACATATCATATCAGTTATTAAATCTAACTTAATTCCAGTCATTTTTAAACATTGCATCCCAAGCTAAACCAGGACTACTAAAATAATGACAAGGATCTAATTTGTAGTACTCTAAACATAGTTTTCTAAAATTTTCAAAGCATCACTAAAAGTAATACGTCAGTTTTAAATATAGATCATGATATTCTCCCATTTTTTTAAAAATTTTAAATTTATTCCAAACACTTTTAGCATGTTCATATTCGTTGTCAGATATGTGTGTTTCATTTAAATTGAATAAAAATCTTCTTTAGAAGGAAATTTTTGGGTTTCTTTAAATTTTTTTAATGAATCCATGTAACCCATAGGGATGAACACCTTTTGTTTTTAATAAATAATGTAATCAAATTCTTGAGATAAATATTTAAATTCTGGAATATTTTTTAACTAGGTTATCCAATGAATTGAGACATAATTGAAATGAATCAATAAAACCAAGTCAGAAATCATAAATCCCCATATACCCTTTCCATATTGTTAGGAATACATTAATTTCTTTTTTAAATTTTCCTATTTGTTGCATAATAAAATGACCGCCATAACCTCTTAAATTATGAAAAATAACGGGAATTTTATGTGTTAGTTTAAAATTAATATTACATTCTGAGTGAGCACTTCCTCGAATTTTCCTGTTATATGACATGATCACGTACTGGATTTTCATTTCCTTATATTCTTTTTCACAGATATGACAAAACTTTTGTTTTTTAAATTCACTTTCATCTTTTTTAGACATTTTTATTTTTCTTGTTAAAATTATCTCTAAAAAATTCTTTACAATATTCCTCTCCTCAAGCATTTTTTCAATAAAACTTATAAACTGCTTAGGCCCTCTATAAATCTGGGTTGGTTTAGTATATTTATCGTCATAACAACAAACAATTTTATAGCCCTAACCACAATCTATATGTATTTGATATGGTTCAGTAAATGAAGATTCAGTTGGGGTAAAGCAGTTAAAACTTTTTTAGTTTTTAAATTCAAAATCAGCATAAATTACAAAAGGTACTGCTAAACCTTTTATAATTTTTTAAATTGTACTTTACTTCCCTCTTTTGGCTTTTTTAAACACCTTGGATACCAATTAATAGCTAAACAGTTTGGAAAAATGTTCATTTAATATTCTTTCTTGAGAAAAAATGTTGTAGACAGCTTTTCAAAATGATTTTTATGTTGATATTTGTTTTTTGAAACATTAATCTATTAAGCTTTTATCCAAAACATAATGTTGGACTCAGTTTTTGAGGGCTTACAGTCATCATCAGTTATTTTATTATTTATTTTATTATTTTTTTTATCATTGTAATTAGCAACATTTTCAAGTGTTCTTCGTATTGATTTTTTGATATGTACAATGGATAAATACTATTCTTCATAACCAAATATATTAAATGATATTTCATTTAAAACTTCTATTTTAGGTATTTGATTTAATGTAACAGGAAATTTAATTCCATATAATCAAGATCGTTATATATTTTTATTTTTTTGAACTCTATGAGGGTTTTTTCTTTAACAAAATTTGTAAGCTAAATGACACCATCTGAAACATTCGTTATCATCATTCTTTAATTTATTAATCCTTTCATTGGATGTTGTAAATGGTTTTGGTTTAATTCTAAATAACTTGAAGCAGCCAACGGACTATACTTATATCTATTTATATAATGAGCATCAACTGACTCTATTCTCCAACCACTTCCTTCAAAATCCAATTACCAATTCTATTTTTATTTCATCAAAAGCTTGATGAAAGTTTTTTTTATTTCTTTTTGTGTTAATAATTCTAAAGCCTTTGATTAAAAAATAAGCTGATTTATATATTGTATCATTTTATCCATTTTTGCAAAAGTTATTTTTAAAACAACGTTTATTTTTATACCTTTTAAAGTTTTAAGTTCAGATTTAAGTATTTCATAAGAGTCGTTTATAGTAAAATTCATATAAGAAAGTTCTTAAAAGAAGAAATGTTATTAAATCAAAACTTGATCAAATAGTTAGCGATGAATATAAAAATCATGTCATTGATAAATTACAAAATGTTATAGATCCTTATCTTTTAAAAAATAATTTATTTGAATGGAACTGTGGTTGTCTATTAATGAAAAAGAAAATGCTGAAAGATTATGTGATTGTCCCCGACCAAATAATATTCGAAACAATCCTAAAAATGTTATTGTAACCGACTGTGATACAATGAAGAAAAAACTATAAAAGCAATTATGCAGCGTCAAAAAGACCTTGGTATTAATTCTGCGTTATAACAATGTGCTGCAAAGGAGAAAACCGAGTAAAATGTGGAATATCAAAAACTAATGGAAAAAGATAAAAATTTAAATATTTTATTTCTTCTTAAAGATAATTTAAAACTTTATTTATTTTATTATTTTTTTATTATTTTTTTAATCCTTTTTTGCTTAACGAATTTTATTTTTTAAATATAATATATAGATGGAAATCGAGAGATCTACAAAACAATATTATAAGAAATTTGAAATTAAAATTACATATAGACAAGATCCAAAAAATCAATTATATTTTTATCTGGATTCATTATTTCTCCTAAAGTGCTAGATAATTTTGGTATAATCATTCTATCTACCTTTCTATTAACCATCTAATATAATATACTTATAGAAAAGAATTTTTAAAAACGCACCTAAGAAATTATATTGATTTGAGAAATTTGTTTATATTATCTATATCTTTTGAATAAGATTTTAAAGTCATTTTTTCTAAATTTTTATCAACTTTTAAAAATTTTAATACCTTCTTGAAACATTCGTTTAACCATTTTTCGTGTAATTTGTGTAGTTTTTCTAAATAATCTAAACCAACTTTGTTTCTTTCCTTCTGTTTCTTTTTTTGGAGTCTTTTAAAACATATTTCTGGGTCGGTTTTAACATAAACAAATCCACCCAATTGTATTTTTTCCGTATGGTTTTATAATAAAAATCAGTTAAAAAAAGATTGTTACTGCCCCACTCGGGGTCATTTATAACACCATTGTCGTGATGTTGTTTGTAAAAACTTTTACTGTTAGTTAAATAACAACGTTCAAGGACAGAAACACCATCAAACTGTTTAGCAGAAGAAAACCATTTTTATATGACTATTTAAAGTTGTTACTGAAAAGGAAATAAATATTTGGAAGGTTCTTGAGCAGCAAGTTCAAAAAGGTTATATGAATTATAATCAAAGTCCATAACATTTTGCCATTCGTGAATATGTTCTGGAATTTAATATTAAAATTAGGATTATATTCTTTAATAATATCTAAAAACGTACTTTTTCCTGATGCAATATTACCTTCAACTGATATATTTTTTCTCATTTATATAAAATACTTATAGAAAAAATCTTTAATAAATCTTTAATAATCTTTAATACAACTCTTCTTTTTTTTTACTTTTATATCCGTTAAGTTTTAAATTCCTTCATGTACGTTTCAAAAGGCTTTAATATTTTTTTTTTCTTTCTGCATTTCTAATAGTATTGTAAAAATATCCTGAATAACTTTTTTATCTTCTTCTTTATTACTTTTCCAACCGTTTCTTTTGTTATTAGTTGGGTTTTTTTTTGTGATGATGTGCTTTTGAAATAAATTTCTTGTCGTCAAGTTTTAGTCTGTTAGTAAATATGGTAATTTTCTGATGGAACAGCGCCAGCAACTGCTACAAATATAGGAATAGCTGGAACAATTTCTAATGCAGCGGGGCAACCAAAAATACCCCCTGTAAATATAATCCGTACTTACTCTCCCACAAATTTATAACTTTTTCTGTAAGCAGCAGCTAGTTTAAATTAAGTGAATAATTTATTTATCTATTGTTTCTATTCCATTATTTTTAGAAATAAGAATTTTACTACTCATTTATATAATTAAACTTTTTATTTTCTAAATTTAAATTTCTTTCAATTCACTAAATGGTACCCAACTATTAAATTTTTCATTGAACCTTTCCATTTTTTCTAAAGCTTGTTTTTTCTTATAGTCTCGTCTAATAACTTTTTCTATTCTAAAAACTTCTTTTTGTAGTAGGTAAAAGTTCTTGTTCATAAAATTAACCTTGAATTATTTCATCATTTAAATCTTTTATGTGTACTTCTGGGATTTGTATTATTAATTCCATAGATTTTTAAATATTCCTCTTGTACAGTTTGGTGTATAAACCTTTTTTAAAATGTCCCTTTTTAAATTTGCTTAAGCGAACTCGATCACCAATTTTAAATTTTTTTTTACTCTTTGGTATCTTTAAATCACCTATAAATTAAAGTAAACGTACCTTTATTTGAGTTTTACTAGCTCGGTTGGTGTCATTTTTATACTAGAATTTTTGTTTTGTTATATTTATCAACCATATCCTGCAAATTATTTAAATAAGTATAAGTATTATTTGCTGTAAAATATTTCCACATTATTCTTTTTAAACTTCTATTTTTAAAACTTTCGATTACTACAGCCTTTCCTTCATTAAATGTATGGTACATATTAATCTTATTTTTATTCAAAAATGATTCAAACCCTTTTTTTTATAAAAATTTTTTTCCTTCATCTACCCATAAATTTATGGGAAACGTCCTTCTAAATTATTTTTTCAAATGCTTCAGTAACAGATTTTTCCAGTTTTATTCTTTAATGGAATAACCCAAGCATATTTACTAAATATATCAATAACGGTAACAAGTACTTTTTACGCTCCTTTATTATATTTTTAAAAAAGCTGCATGTCAACTAAATCAGCTGACCCCAAATATCATCAATATCATTAACTATCACTCTCGTTTCCTAAATTTTCTTTTAAATTTGGGTTTTTGTAATTCTTCTGCTAATTCAATCGCTCCAGCGGTAGCTTGGTACAGGATTCCGGGGGTATACTCTACCCCCTTTTCCCCGTTTTTGACTTTTGTTTTTGTCCCCGTCCAAGTTTATATTTCGTTTTAAAATTTTAGGGTTTTACAACTAAAAGTTTTGCAATCTTTTTTCCAAATGTTTTGATTTAGTTTTATTTAAATTGGAAAGCATTTGCTATCACATTACCCTTTTTTACACCACGGTCATAGCAAAAAATCATGGTCCATACATACTGCATCCAGTTTATTGACAGGGGGTCCATTATCTAGGGGATTTCCTGGCCCACAATAATTTTATCCTGGAAGTGTTAAACCTTTCTTAGGTAATAAAGGTAACATTGCTTTGTGAATACTAAATTTACCCCCTGTACTTTTTAAAAAACTTTGATTTCATTTTTCCACAAGATGAACAAGTAGCCCCTTTTACTTTTTTCTTCCCGTTTTTTGTTGTAACATAATGAGGATTTTTTATTATCAGTAAATCTTCTTTCTTTCAAACAATATATTTTATTCTGTAAACTCATCTATATCATATGTATTTAAAACTTTTTAGTTGGTTTTTACTGGGTTTAAAACCTGTGGATTTTAAATTGTCCAGCATTGGTCGGTTTTTTAGAAGTGGTCAAAAGGTCAAGTGGGGTCAGATGTTTCAAAAACGCTATATTTAATACTACTCAGAAGCATGAAAACTTTATATAACTTTACCATTTCACACCATAAAACTTCAAGATTCAGAACTATATAAAACTTGAAATCGAGAAATTCACTTCCTTATTAGCTCATCTGATTTTTGGAAAAAAAAAATGATGAGTTATTGTCATCACTTGATCGGTGTCGGCATCGGCGTTTCCTGGTTAAGTTTTATGTTTAGGTCAGCTTTTCTCCTAAACTATCAAAGGTATTGCTTTGAAACTTGGAACACTTGTCCACCATCAATAGCTAACCCTGTACAGCAAGATACATTACTCCATCCTGCTTTTTGCAAGAAATATGACCTTTTTTGACTTAGAAAATATCAGATTTCTTGGTTAAGTTTAAAATTTATGTTTAGGTTAACGTTCTCCTAAACTGTCAAAGGTATTGCTTTGAAACTTGCAACACTTGTTCACCGTCATAAGCTGACCCTGTACATCAAGAATTGTAACTCTATTCTGCTTTCTTCAAGAATTATTGCCCCTTTTGGACTTAGACAAACAAATTTCTTGGTTAAGTTTTATGTTTAGGTCAGCTTTTCTCTTTTTTAGCTTTTGCTTTGACACTTTCAACACTTGTTCACCATCATAAGATGACCCTGTACAGCAAGAAACATACATGTAGCTCCATCCTGCTTTTTGCAAGATTTATTGTCCCTTTTGGACTTAGAAAATATCAGATTTCTTGGTTAAGTTCTATGTTTATGTTCAACTTTTTCTTTTAAACTATCAAAGCTATTGCTTTGAAACTTGCAACACTTGTTCACTATCATAAGTTGATCCTGTACATCAAGAAACATAACTCCATCCTGCTTTTTGCAATAATTATTGCCCCTTTTGGACTTAGAAAATCAGTTTTCTTTTCTTGGTTGAGTATTATGTTTAAGTCAGCTTTTCTCATAAACTATCAAAGCTATTGCTTTAAAACTTGCAACATTTTTTCACCATCATAAGCGGACGCTTTACTTCAAGAAACATAACTCTATCCTGCTTTTTGCAAGAATGATGGCCCTTTTTAGACTTAGAAAATCATGGGTAGGACAATATTTCTATTATACAAAAAAAAAAAAATCAGATGAGCGTCAGCACCCGCAAGGCGGTACTCTTGTTTTGTACTTAATGGTTCACGTTTTATGCAAATATCATATATAACGAAGCTTTAAATGCGCAATCACGCAGTTGATGATTTAATACTTCCCGATTTTAAGTTTTAAAAAAATCGCTAAGTTTCATTCACAACCTCACAAGACACACAGATGAGACAAAAAGATGTATCCATTATGGACATCAGCACGTTGTTTCACGTTGTTCACCGTGGTAGGCATCAGTATAAGTTGATACATAATGGCATTAGATGCAAACATTTCACTGGATTATAGTTTCACTGTAATACAACCTCTCCTTTTACTCTGTGTTCGTCTGTGCTTGACTACGTAATAAATAGAGAGTTGGCAGTTAAACAAACGATATAACAATAACTCTAACGTATCTATATATAGTGTTGCCAAACTATTTTAAATTGATGTAGCTTACGTCACATGTTAACGTAATATTCCATACATTACATCTGATTGTTTTTTATTCAGGTCGTTGAAAGAAAAGCCAGACATCAACTAGCAAAAGGTAAATGTCTGCATATTGTCATTTCTGTGGAGACTAGGTGGCACGAGAGGTGTTGCATATTTCATTACCTCTCATGAACAGACTCAATCAAATCTAGTCTGCTATTATGTTGCTTGGTTCCGATCTGTGCTTCCCAACGACCTTTTCACAGATTTAAATATAATTCGACAACGTTATAAAATATATACTTAACAGCAAAAGAAACTATTCAGATGTATAACTGGTATATTTTGAAATAAAATATTAATTTTTCAAATTTGAATTGTTTCTTCTTACCAAAATTACACTTGAAGATCTTCACGTGATAAATTTTTAAAAATCAATCAACCGTGAAGTCAGTTGTCCCACAATAGCCGTTTGAAAGGCTATATCTTCTGCACGTCAATTGTATTGTAACATCCCAATTGGGCGCTCGCGCTAAATTTGATTCAGTCGTGCGGTGCAAAAACAATATTTTTAAAACTTTATGCTGTTTTTCGATTTAGTCAATTATCAGTATTTTCAATGAAAATAAAATTTCACAAAGAAAATTGTTAATTATAGGCGCACGTGAGTTTCGTGCAAAACGGCTAATGTGGGATTACTGACTTCACGGTTAACTGATTTTTAAAAAAAATTATCCTGGAAGTTCTTCAAGTGTAATGTGATAAGAAAAACATAAATTATTTATAATTTAAAGTTTTTTAATAAAAAATACCCCAGTTATAAAACTGGATAGTTTCTTTTGCTGTTCAGTATATGTAAAATGACTAAAGTCATACGACAGTCGGTAAAGGCATGTTTTCTTACCCTGTGAAAATGACCATGCGCACCAATATAATTAGATATGCCGTGATTTCGTGATAAAATTTTCAAGATAGTATGTATTGGTTTAGGTTGGCGTGGCCCTAATAAACAGGGACCCTCGCCGCTTGCAACATCAAGTCGTAATAATGAAATGAATGAACTAGCACACAGAATCTTATCTTATATTCATGATAAGATCTATTTGGTCTATATCATGTTTTGAGAAAGCAAAACCGTTGATAACAATGTAAAACCGTTGAAAACAATGCAAAACCGTTGAAAACAATGTAAAACCGTTGATAACAATGCAAAACCGTTGATAACAATGTCAAATATTCCATATCTGTCAAGACTTCTTCTTGTATAATCGGTCATTACTATCCATCAGAACTATACTGTAAATAAATACAATAGTTATTATAATAGAAGTTGTATTCGGCTCGAGTGGATTTTGCCAAGTCGGATTACTCGGGGTAAAACCATGAGAGCGAATACAAAATCCCAGTTCTAGCTACATGTACTGTTATAAATACCCTTTTAACATATACCTCCACCCTTTTGTTTGTTGTTTTGTTACGATAGAAATCTTTAATGTTTATCGATGTTAAAACAGAGCTGTGTGGAGTTTTTGTGTCTGTTATCTATTGAATTGTCTCAAGTTATGCATATTAAATAAAAGTAGTGCGGTAGCGTTCTATTCGAAAGGTACAATACAGAATATTTCCTGCCTGTGAAATACAAGCCGTATTGGAAATAATTTATTAATAATATTGTGTAGTGTAGGTTTAAAGAAGATTAAGAAACTCACTAGCTATTGGTGCACTAGCGCAATGCTCATTTCATAGAAACGAAATTTATCACAAAGTAAAGCAGCTTTTTTATTTTTAGGTTTAGATGAACAATACCTTTCCTGTGGAAATAAAACCTTAGCGGAAAAATCTGGATATCTGAATGTTTTCTTTACGGAGGTATCAAAACATCAGAAATACTTAGGTAATATGATTTTTAACATTTTATCTACAAATATCTTAATACCTCTGAATTTGTTTTAGAATAAACATATATAAAATCTGTGACTTTATATTTGAGATTTTTCACATTTCGCCAAATATTCGAAAAAAAAAATGTATATATGTTTTCGACTTCTGTGCACAAGTATGGCACATTTCATGGTCATTTTATAATATATATAATAAAAGGAAAACTCTTATTTTCTTTGCCTCAATTACTAAATGGCTGGATTTATAAATGCAGTTAATTAAAACATTTCAGAAAAGCTATGTTGTATTTCTAACAACCAATATTCACATGAAAATTTACGTAACTTTGCAGATGAAAGTTCTGATCTAAAACTTCAATGGAACAATCATTCAGGAAAATACCATATTGATCCTTCAGTCCATTACGATGATGGCGAGGTGACTATACCTGAAGGACGGACATACTTCGTGTACGCATCTGTACATTTCAATATAAGCCACCAGGAAAACATTGGGATCAAGAAATTTGCAAGACCGCAAAGAATTTCAATCCGAATTTGCAAGAGCGTTTATGGATACGAGCGAACGCTACTTGGAAGAACACAGTTGTTCAATATGACCAACACTGAAAACGTTGTGTCAAGTTTAAGTATCGGAAGTCATTTGGAATTGTCACGAGATGATACGATTTACGTCCGTGTGAGTAATGCAAATAAGATAATACATGACTCAAGGGGAAATACCTTTGGACTCTTTCCATTGTAGATTTGAAATAAAAACTTGCTCAAATTGTTATGTTTCTGATTTACTTTCATGTTTAAGCTATATACGTCAGACTACACAATTTGCTCGCAAACACCTTTTTGGTGATAGAATGTGGCATGCGACCCATCCCTTTGCCTTTGACTGAAATCCTGAAACCGTCCCTACTCAGGTTGAAAATGTAAATGTTTGTTGTGTGAAGACATATTTGTGAGTTTCTGTGTGCTAAGTAGAGGAAAAAGAACCTCATGCTTCCTCGTCTTTATAAAAATAACCAACCATTTATAATAGCAGTAGTGTAATGGTTTTCTCGACTGATAAGGTTTTACGTAATAGTCATAAATTGTTAGTTTCTCGCACAATTACTGGAATTTTATCTAATCAATTAAGTCTAGCAAAAAACCACTTCCCCCACTGACACTTTTTCAATAAATGTTTATTCATGAAACACACGTGACTGTTGATAATGAGGTCAAGGACACTAGAAGTATGAGCTGTTACAATATTTGCAATACTGCATTGTCTTAACTGAATACAGGGTTTTGCTTTTTTGTATAAGCCAGTCAATGCTAATGCTAAACATAACTGAGACAGAAAGATATGAGAAGCATATATACTGGTATACCATAACCCAGTTAGGAAAACACGTTCATTTAAAAGAGTCTCATTGAGTTAACGTAATAATACTTCTCTCAGTAAAGTTGGTCCTTAGCTTGACATTTCATTCGCAACTGATCGCATAGAAAGCAAACCAAAAAAAAAAAAAAAAAAAAAAAAAAAGAAGCCTCCACCAAATTCGAGTTGTCAGTTGCAACAAACAAACAACACCACATTCGAGTTGTTGGTTTCAACAAAAAACACAGCATTCCAGTTGTCAGTTGCAACAAACAACACCACATTCGAGTTGTCAGTTGCAACAAATAACCCCGCATTCGAGTTGTCAAATGCAAAAAACAACAATGGGTAAATCGTTACCTGTGCACTTAACCTGAAATACCTTTTACAAATGAACAGAAATTTTAATCTGTTTAGGTGCATTTTCAATGCCTTTGAGCGTTACTTTTGACTTAAAATGTAAGCTTATGTTTAATGCTATTGCTTAGCGGAAGATGTATGTTTGAAAGATCTTAACTGTAAAAAGCGTTGTAACTGGCATATTCCTAACGAAACGAGGCCATGATTTTTTTTAAATGGTACTCTTCATTTATTCAGATTTTAGAAGAAAATTGAACCGAGCTTCCATTAACAGAGCAGAAGTAACATAAGAAAAGTTGCACAATTGTCGCTAGCACAGGGAAATTAAAAATAATGTACATTCTAACACGACCAGCGAATAATCTACATACACGTAGAGCAAAATCTATCTCGGGTTATTCTGCAATAAACCACTCGCGTGCAATGACGTCATCCGATCCAGGTGCGTAGCATGGTCGCAAAAGGTAGTTACCATTTTCCCTTACACTGTTGATACTAGTTTGTCGTGTTAGAATCAAAATAACAAGTTCCCAAGTGTTATTTATCGTAGAATAACCCAAGCTTTTCGTTCTTATGCAAAACAATATATAACTCATGCGTATACGCATAAGAACTCAAAACACAGGTTATTCTACGATTAACCACAATTGGGAACCTACTATTTCTTAATTATACATTTCATTGTCGAGGAAGTGTTAATTTTATTTATTTGATTTTGTAGGAGGAATAGTCCCAGATGCCCCTTAAGATATAGTTCAGACATAGGCGGATACCTTTGTAAACACAGCTTTATTCTTCTAGTCATTCGCATAGCTACATTCACAAGCTTGGTTACAAACACATATAAGTGAAGAGCAATGAGTTGGAGTCAGCTTTCACACCAGTATTGTTAATTAGATCAACTTTCAAGATATGGTTTCCATTTTACAATTTTCAATTATTAGGTGCAAGCCAAAACATATTAATTTGTTAGCCTTGATTACCTACCCCTGTAACAGTGTTATTGGTACTATGCAGTGGTGTCCGTTAGTAGGCGGGTGTCCGGGTAAATTCGGACATCGGCATAATTCGTACAGTTTTAAAGTCAAATCATTACATGTTCTCACCTCCGATAAGGCTAATTTAGGTCTCTTTTGTGAAATCGATATGTCTCCGTTAAAATACAATCAAGTCACCAAACATCTTAATATCGGATTTAATGTAACATCTGAAGTAATGACGTAGTACTGATACTTTCTGCAAACATTAAAGATATCTTTGAAGGCGGGAATTTTTCGAAGAGGATTTAATTCATGTATCAGGCATAATATCATAGTATTGCTTTTAACTTTGTATTCAAAATGGAAGATAAGTATGTTAAAAACTCAATAATATCTGTTGCTTCCACCAAAATCAAAGGATTGTCTAAAATAAGGCAAACATTTAAGTGTCCGAGTTAAAACACCCGTTTTCTTATAGTAGGAAAAATTCGAACATGCAACTTTAAGGGACAGTGCAGACTCCCTGTACTACATTGTTTTCGATTTTGACCAAAAAGTTAGTCAAACCTGTGTTAAAGACCACCTGGCTCTAAAGACCACATATCTTGTTTCCCATTTTAACATTTTCAGTGTATTTCAACCTGTGAATATAGGCCGGGTCCTAATAAAGACTCTTCCCGAGGGTGGTCTTTATAGAGAGGTTTGACTGCATATAAATAATGATGAATATCTATATTTTTCAGATGTTTGAATTTTGCTTTTTAAAAACAATTTAAGTGTCCAAATTATTCCTACTTATTTTATTATGTCCGAATTATTCGTACAATGTGTCCGAATTTTCCTACCTCGCCCGAGTTATGCCGACTGAGGGCAGGGCCAATGAAATTGATTGTGTAACAACATTTTCAGATTACAAACCTAAATATGACTGGATATCGCATCTGTAGATATTTTTTTCTCCTTACTGCTAGGGTTTGTTAAGCAGTGAATTAAAATATCATTCACAGCAACCTGTCAAACTCGAACTGTTAAAAATCGTCCGAATTTACCCGGACGCCCCCTAATTCGTCTGCTTTACATTTTTTTTTGGCGAATAGTTCTGCGTAGCTGTGATACTTTTGATATGGCCTGTGCTGTTGTCGTTTATTTTCGATGTTTTCTAAGTCTTTAGCTTTACTTTTGTATTATTGAAATATCAATAGGTGACTAAGCAATTTTGTTCGTTGATTATGGAAAAAGAAAAAAGGTAATCACTTACCTCCCATTTTCCTTTCCATTAAGACTGATTAAATTCTCATTGTGTTGTTAATCATTGATATCTTATATTTTATAGCTGTCAGATAAAGTTCTCTTCCCTAACAGTGAACAAAGAAGTCGGGCAGTGTTCTTCTCATTTTTCATGACTAAATGCAAAATGTTCGTGAGAGAAGGAGTCGCTACTAGGCGAAGCGAGATTGACAAAACTCAGCAGCCAATGTAACCCACAACAGTCATACGATTATTGTTAATGCTTTACTCTTAATTAAAATAAATTACAATAACTGTCATTTTAGAAATTTTTCATAATTCTTCACATATAATTAATTGCGTATTATAATAATATACGTTACTTGTGTCTGTGTTTGAACATGGATCTTAAAATTAATTATATTATTATATTCTAAAAAATGTAATTGTAAGGTTAAATGGATTGATGGCGCTCGAACCATAATTAAATCAGATATGTAGAAAGTAAACCTATCCGTACGCCGTATTTCTCTGTTCACCTTGCCGTGTCACTTTAACTCAAGTTGCGCTCGACCGGAAAAAATGCAAGACATTCCGGACTGGTTGCAGGCCTTGTACAAAGCTTTTAAAAGCAAACCAATTCTTTGATATGTAGATTAATAATTGCTGTTGCTTTCCGAATGAATGTAGGTTTGTTTATCCTTACTTTTCGCGTATTTAAACAATTATTTTAGGACATGTGTGCTTTTAAGACATTCTAAAATGAAGTGAACGTACTTAAAAGGCACGTCACATGAAAGTTTTGTCAATTATATCTTGTCATGAAAGGAACAAAAGATTTCAACACAGAGCTAACACAAATTTCTATTGGAATGTATCATAACTTACACTGATTATGGCCATGAAAAGATAAAGGACAATTAAGCAAAGGATATATATATATATATATGCTTGCTTATACAATTTTAAGACATAATTTATAATAATATGCAAATACTATTGAATAATAAACAAATTGTAAAGAAAAAGAAGACAAAGTTTATATAGTAATTGCTTTTGTACAGTTTTCGATTATGAAATAAAGCATTTAAATGACTGAGCTCTTTTGAACATTAACTGCCTTTTGATTAAGGCGTTGTGGCGATTTGTGAAACACCAAACAAAGGGTTAGCATGCAATTAATCATCATTTCTTTCCTTTTATTTCAATCTAGCAATGTCATATTTCCTTGTTGCAGGTGTCAAATAAATTTCGCTCCCTTTGGATGATAATACTGAATGAACAATTACGAAACAAATATGTGTATTTGCGGATATAAAATGCAAACAAAGCACATAGATTCGTTTTCTGCGTAGACACAGCCGAAATGATAAAAAATTAATGCTGTAGTCAAGTAATCGATTCTGTCAAGTGACTGGAATTATGGTAAGGCTCCACTACTTGCAAAATTAAATAGGTAACCAAGGTTTATTTCTTGTAAGCTAAAAATTGTCTCTGAGACAACAACTTACATCTTCGGCAACCAACCAAATTATTTAATATTATTCTACAAAGGCATGTCCTGTGTGTTCATGTTTTTTTTATTTTGTTTGTTTAATATTGTTGATGGTAGAGGGTGGGGAGTGCATACAGTTTCTGCATTGTCCTTCCGTCTACACATAAAAGGTATAAAGATAAATATATAAACATCACTTTTAAACTGAACATGCCGTAAACTATGAAAGGATTTTACTAAATTTTACTAAAGATCGTCCGAACCTTTAAAGAAATATAACACAAAATTAAAACAGCGTTTAAACCCCTTAATTTCGTTCAAATAGGTTACTGACCGTTCTAAGGTGCTGCCTCTATTTTCAACTTCTCCGTTTCGTATTGTATGTGTATATTGTCTTGTTTTTGTGGCATTACTTTCCTTATTCCCCCATCCCCTTACTTTTACACAAACTCTCTTTTTACTATGAGTGAGGTTAGGTACTGGCTGGAACTCCCGACTGGTCCTTTTTGCAACCGACCGTCGCTGAGGGATGCCCCACTGTGTTTTGTTTTGTTACTTGTTTGTTTTGCTTGTGTGTATGTGTTTGTAATGCGTCCATTCTTTTACTGTTTTGGTTTGCGGTTTAGAGAGACAGTGTTTATTGGAGCCTGACCTTCCCTGTTGTATTCATCCCTGCTTCTACTTCCCTACACATCCCCGCCCCCTTTTTCTACTCTTTGCCAATTTTTGCTTCCAGCATATTATTATTTAGTAAAATGTACCTTTTGTTGAATGTTTGAAGGAACCCGTATGCCATATCTTTCCAATAAAGTTTCTATTTGTTGCGGGTCTACTTTGCCATGCATGGCGCTTACTGTGTTTCCATAATCTTTTCTTTTTATTTTATTTTTGTTGTGTTGTTGATGAGTCAAGGGATAACAAGGTTTACTTAATACGATTTACTTCCTCATTCTTTATACATAGGATGTATTATAAATGTAGATACAGTGTGCGTATTATTTGTTTAGTTGTAAGAACAAAGGACGAAAACACACAAAAATCAAAACAGGTAACCGCTTAGGAATTTTTGACATGTCAAGCAAATTCCATTAGCTGTTTTCGTTTATATGGCAAACGTACGAGGGGCGTTCAATATGTTACTCCGTATGTAGTTCCGTAACCGCTTATCATTTCTAGATGCGGTTTTCGGCTCATTAGAGAGCAATTTATTTGCAACACAATGCTATATAAATTATAAAAATCGGTAGATACAAAGTAAAAATACGATCATTTGAGTGAGGTGTACTCGGGTATACTGGACAATTTTATGTCCAAATTATTGAGATTGTAATATGCAGTTCCTTGATTCTACTATTCAACAACTAGAACTATAGTTCATTTTTCAGTTTAAACAGATAAAACAAATCATGCTCTTCACAAGAACATATGAAAACTAGAATAAAAGAGTTTATAACAGTTTTAAATTGAGTGTGTATATGTTTACTCGAAAAATGATAAGCTGGGTACAATAAGCCTCTGCAATTTTATCCGGCGCGATAATCATCGTTTAAAAAATTCTTGTATTTTAAGTTGATACTAGTATCTTAATTCTCGATGCGAAACTAGTTCTTACAGCTTTGATTAATTGCTCTCAACACCCATTGCAGATGGAATCAACTTCGAGTTTAGACTTTTTAGCTGTGTTGTAAAATTAAAAATGCAATAAATAGTTTAAAACAAACGCAAACTCATCACAAATTGCTGTACCTCGTAGAAAAATAATAGAATTTTGAGATTTTACTAGTTATTCTATTTTTCTGATACTCTGGATGCCCAGGACAAACCTAAATTATAATTATGGTCCAGTATACCTGAGCACACCTCACTAAAATGATTATATCTTTACCTTGAACATGCCGATTTTTATAATTTATAGAGCATTTTGTTTCCAATAAATTGCTTTATTATGTGCCGAAAACCGCATCTAAAAATGATAAGCGGTTACGGAACTACATACGGAGTAACATAACATATTGAACGCCCCTCGTATCAAATAGTGTCACTTTTATTTATGTCTTATAGTATGCACATGTTTTGTCATTCGGAAATGTATTTTAGTATACGGTCATATTGTTATTCTATCGTAATTCTGTATTTATTTATTTTTTAGTTAGAGTTTATCGTCGTATTTTCACCGAGTTTGATATTTTAGATTTTGTTACATGTGATTTGATTGTGTAATGTGTTTTTTGTACTTTGATATTTGTTTGATTCACAATACACCATACGACCGCTATTGTTTCGCAGATTAAGATATATTGTTATAATTCTGGTTTTATTTTTCAGAACATCTTCGAAGCAAAGTATATATCGCTAGCCGAAAATTTTGACATTAGAGCATAACGGCATTACTGCGTATGTTCTTTCAGTTTCGTACTAAACAGTTGAAAAAATGGCTGTAGCATACTGGCGGATTCAAATTGTTCTCTCAATTTCTTTTAGCTCTGTTGAGCATTTTCTATTTATATCATCGAAATACTAGTATCCTGCTGAAATCACATGACAAATCTATGTCTGACATTTTTGTAGCAGTTTCGATGTGAAGTAGTTGCACTATAGAATTTGTCATGGAAACATAGGTTAAACGCCACCGATACGATTTCAGTTCTCACGTTGAGCTGATTTTAGAGTCACATGTAATTGTTTAACTGAACATGATTTTCTAACATGACTCTCAATGTTCCTTTCATTTTTGTTAAACACAGACGATGTTCTTCTAAAGCTATAAATTATAGAGAGTTAAAAATGGTCATGATGTATTTTGTAGCCCATGTGAACTTTATAAAGAATAAAAGGACAGCTATTTAGGGTGTTTATGCCTATTTGTTTGTGTTTAGAGCCGTAATAAAACGTATTTGCGTCTGAGGGCCCTTTCTCGCTTCCGTATAATCAATATTTATCACACGAAAGTCATTTTGAAAATATTTCTTCGGAAATAACACGGGAATATCTGACATCTGAGGCATATACTGACACTTATAGCTAACATCCGAAGGGCCTTTCGAACGATTTGACGAAGTTCCAAAAATCTCAATATATCCTTGCCCGACTTCTTTGGGATTTGTATTTTCCCTAAATATTTTCTTAGATGAAAAGCTCACATGTGCTAAAATCTAGGTATATCAAATTGTAAAAAAGGGTTGAAATCTGATTCCCAGTTAGCAAAGAAAAAAGGAAAAAGTCCACGCGCATACTTTTAGATGGGGTGAGCCCTGCACGTACACACTGAATATAAACCAATACAAGTGCGACTTTCGTTTTCTGGTTTAGCCTGTGTTCTTTCATTTTCTTTACTTCCTGGAAAAGCTGAAGGTCGTTTGATGTCATTTCTTATTTGTCATAAACATATATACCTTGCGAGATTGTATAAAATGTGCCAGGTGTCCTAAGGTTATATAACTCGCCCAATGTCTTCTTTTTTCAGGATAACACTCGTCGTAGTTTAGACATTAACTCAGACGGAGGATACACTCTGTACTTCGTTCTAATAATTTTCAAATTTATTGTTAATCTCTTTGCACTAGCGTCGCATTTTTGGTACTGTCATTTAACTGGCTTTCTTGGATATGTTTACGCATTTCATCGTTTTCTGTGCATATACAACTTTTGCTGAGGTTTTAATATCTTCCATGTTTTAAGTTAGCTTGTTCATACTGATTAGCGGCAAATGATATTATCAAGTGTTTAAGAAAAGATAATGTAAAAAATTATGAAACTCGTCTTCATATTTATTTCCTGAAACTTATAACCTTCCCGCATAATAATCTCAATGTTGAACGAAATTTATAAAAGGATCTTTCAGCATTAAATGCAACAAAGCACGAGAGGTTATGAAATGTACAACACCTCTCATGCCCCAAATAAACATATATGGAATGATATTTAGGTAAATATTACACAATGCCTGCTGACTGTTACAATTTACTCACTGACACTCCCATTGTGCTTACTGGTATAGTAATCATGCATGCTGGCACCTTTAACACGCTTGTTGACAATGAAACCACGCTTGTTGACAATGATACCATACGTGCTGGAAGTTACAACTTCTTTGCTGCTTAGACCCTGATGTCTATATCATAATTTCATTTGGCAAATTGACAGTGCCGTGTAGCGTATTGGAATATTTCAACATGCCGGGACTGTATATAAGCAACATTGCACAGTTACAATGCTCACAGAAGAGAATACACGATGTGACCACAAAATATGAAAGATGCAATCAGCCACTAAGCAAGTTGAAAGTAAGCATAATGCAAAGTGCAACATTACACGTCACATTTTGATACCAGGGGGCGCAAGTTCGTAGTTTTCACGAAAGGTAACGGGAATATCCGGCCTATAACGGATTTTAATTAGCTCTTGTATGGCCGGATATTCCCGTTACCTTTCGTGAAAACTACGAACTTGCGCCTCCTGGTATCAAAATGTGACGTGTAATGTTGCACTTTGTATTATGCGTACTTTCAACTTGCTTAGTGGCTGATTGCATCTTTCATATTGTGTGGTCACATCGTGTATTTTCTTCTGTGAGCATTGTAACTGTGCAATGTTGCTTATATACAGTCCCGGCATGTTGAAATATATATCACGTCATCTGATTGTAGAATATAAATATATTCGCAAGCAATAGATACAGACTACAGGGAAGCACATTGTGTATTGTTCAATACTGATTAGATTGGTAAAATTAGGGAATGTCCCTCCCTCAGCCATTTTGTGATAGATAGCTGTAAACCCTTGTATTTGAAGGAAATCGGTTACTCAGATGTCTCTAATATTGAAGAGCGACTACAGGTTTAGGACAAATGTAACATTTGTGGAATTTTGATCCCATATGAAGTTGATTGGTGATTTCATTTTTCCTTCATATAACTTCTGTCTCATCTAATCTATCCCTAACCCTTTTAATAGTTTAAAACTAATACACCACAGTTATAATTCAGGAAATACGAATACATTCTAGATAAGCTGCATATCTGACACAATGTCGATCCTCCAAAGTCTTACGTAAAGCGGTAACATGTGGGGCTTATTTCAAAAGATTTAAGTCCAACAAAAGCTTTGAGGCTTGGTATTTGACGTAAATTCAATTGATTTGCAGGACGAAGATTCATTGTAGAAATAGCAAAATAAGCATTTATCTTATCTTATATGTTATGTTTGATTAATATCTGAAATGCTTTCAGGTTTGATCAGTGGATCAAATAAAAGTAAAATGATGCTCCAACAGAATCTATAAAAACTTAGAACACAGCAAAGCAAAACAAAATCAAAAACTGATGTTGTGATCCTTAATTAAATATTCAAGCAATCCCTTTGAAAGCATAGAACACAAGAAACAAGAAAACAAATCAGACTCGTTTGGACGGACTGAGTTTATAAGAGACAATAAAATGTGCACAGTACCTATTACGCCACTATCACCGGCCAAACCTAAAATGCAGAAATTTTGTATGAAACACTGACAAAAATTACACAAGAAGTAAATGTAAAAAGGGTTGAACAAACATCGTCTTTTAATATCGTCAACCTTTGTACCATTTAATTAACATCCCAAATTCCAACAAATCGCATGTTCTCCAGTTTCAGAATATAGCATCCGCTATATTGTTGTTTGAAAGTCCGTGTGACCAACCTTGAAACCGGCTCTTCTTAAATAAAGATATGTCAAATATGTCTTTTTACTCAATGTCGGACCTGTATGGTACCTTAACATTGAGAAAACTCTTAAGAGGAAGTTCCTAATGGAATTTGTATGCATTTGCCTATCTGACGCCGATGGTACAAAGTACGCGGAAAACATGTCGGTGATAATTTGTGAATATAGCACATCTGAAACCTGACTTGCGAGTCCATACGTGAACCTGTCCGTCAATGCAATTGTTTTAGAGATTATGAACAAAGTGATATACAAAATGTTCGTCATTGTTTATTTAAGAGTCGTTTAAAGACATTTATCGATATGCTTTCATGCTTGTTTAATAAAATATTGTTGTCTTGAAAAGCTATGTCTGGAAATAATGAAACACAACTTTGAGAGACATTTTAATCGATAAAGAAGACATATCGCACGCAAAGTTAAAATTCATTACCTCTGGTAAACAGTCATAACGAGACAGCTATCATTTTGCTTGGTTGCCTTCCATGCTTCTAAATCATCGTCTAATAGGTTTTTAATACTATCACAACAACAGCCTTCAAGTGCCATGTGACGGCTGGAAAAGGCTTCCCGGAAAATGGATTCGGTGTTGTTATATTTTCTAGTCCTTTGGGATCATGAAATACATTATTTTATTTAGCATTATAATATAATTCCACTTAAGTCGGTGGTAGTGGGCATGAGGGGTGTCGCACATTACCGCATTACCTCTCATAAACAGACCCAATCAAACCAAGTGTGCATTAACTTTGCTTAGATGCGTTTAATGCTTCAAAAGGATTATAAAAGCCAACTCTAACAATATGGAATATATAAAACCTTATTTAGAGGATAACATATTGTTCTTGTAGACAATGTGACAATGCCAAAATATGCTTGAAACATATGCCTTTATTGTTAATAGTAACATCCTTCATTTTAAGTGTATAAACAGATAACAATCTCTTAGTACATGTAGTTTGATACCAGATCTTTATTGTTGCTATATTCTATGAGTTCCGTGACTCATGTACCATTGATTGTTAGCAGATATGACCACGTTTTTCCTGTGTGAAGTTCATTACTGACACCTATTGTTTTACGGTTATTTGCGGACATCTGATACTTTCCCATCGACAAATGGCTCAACAAGAATATGAAATCACCTCTTAGACTGCCAATCTATGAATGCCTTATCTTAAGCTATGAAAGAAAACTCGAGTTCAAGAAGTACTGTTCTCATAATCTTCATTGTTTTACGGCTGAAACTTAAATTTTATTTCGACTACAGGTTTCACTCAAACACGAAAGTTTTCAACTGGTTTCCTAAGCTTGCGGTAAGATTTGGTTTTATTTTCTAGTATTAATTGTTCTTTTTTCAGCAAAAGATGGTGACTAAAATGTGTCTGTAGCAGATAGCAGTCAGAAAGACCCTGTATATTCAAAGATAAGGGGTTATCAAGTTGATCAAAATTAATAATGTCGGTCAGATACATAACTATACTTTTTTTCTAAGTTCTGCAAATATATTACATTTTGTCTGCGTAGAACTTAATTCATTTATAATTATACAATTAAAGACCAACCTCAGATGTTTATGGTGGAAACCCTTTTTACGTTGCTTTGTTTTTTTCTATTAAAATATATCAAAACTGAAAGTTAAAGTGTCTGGTAAAGCTGTTCTGTGAAAGTGATATTTGCATATTTTAAGTTGTTGAAAATAAGCCGATGTTTGCAATAATGTACACTTTCTTTTAATATTTGAGATTACTGAAGATTGACGAAAGTATGCCGGAACAAGCTGATTTTCTCAATTATTTTACCTTTAATATTAACTGAACTTTCACAAAAATAGAAAGAAACGCCTTGTCAGTAACACGCAAATTACTTTAAATAACTTAATAACTAATTTCCTGTTCTTAAAGTAGTTCGCTTAAATTACTCTCAATGATAAAGTTTATTCAACTCAATACTTTGTAAAAAGTAAATACATGCTTAAAAGATGACTTAAAGCAAACAGTCAAGTGATTAAACTACGGAAGCCTATTAGGGACATTTTTCTTAGTTTAGTTTTTATGCATTACCTCTTAGATCTATGTATGACATATTATGTGTTACGTGTTATTAATTATCTCTTACATGTTGCACATAACATAGGTATTATATCTTGTGTGTTACTTATTAAACGTTAGATTGGCCTAGATCTCAATGAACCGCAAAACAAAAGTGGTGGACGGTAACGATTTTACCAGAGCTTAAAATAGAGATAGCTTTAAATGACTTCTGCTATGAAAAGCATGACGGATCATCTTGATTAAAACTGGTCTGTAGCATCAGTATAAGGTCATCTCCCAAATTTGTTAAAAAAGGCGAATTGGCTCCCTTGTAGGGCCCGCTAGAGCTAAACATAGAAATACCTTTAAACATTTTTTTCATGAAGTCCTTGCATGATCCTGATCACACTTGGTCTGTAGTATCATTTTAAGGTCCTTCACTTGTTCAAACGGGGGCATTTCATGTTTTTTAACTTCAAAGTTCAATTCTTTTCTTCCTTTTTATTTAATTTTATTTTATTTCATTTTTTTAAATGGCAATAAGAAGTCATGACCCATATACTAAACAAAGACAAACCTGCTGCCAGGTGCTAATTGGGGGAACCCGAGTCCTACATATATATTATCAGTTGCAATGCCAATGAAGGCGACATGTTGTTAAATTTCTAAAAGTTCATGAAGATTTAGGTCTCTTTTCAGATGTTGATGTAGTGCCTGTTGCTACAAGTGAATGTTTTCAAACGTCAAACAAGCGTTTCCTTCTCCGAACATTTGCCACAAGTTTCAGTATACATAAGTCTTATCTTTACTTGGAAAGATTTTTGCTCCTTTAGAAAAGATGAAAAACGATTAAAAACGCTGATACAAATGGCAGTAACATCAAACTTTAAGCATTTATCTTCGACACTTGCAATAGTTGTTACGACTTTTTTATGTCATTCTGATAGAGTTATGTCCCTTTTAACTTGGAGTTTTCAAGCTCAAACACTAATTACATATACTATGAAGTAAATCGAGTAGTCAGTAATATACATATTCACTGCTACAGTTTGTTTGCATTTAACGCTTTGATTTTACTTATGAAAGGTTTGCAGTACATGTATCTTGAAAAAAATAACCATGCAGCCAGGGAGCCAGGCTTATTTAACACTACCGTGAGCTCTTTTCAGTTAATGAAAATTCACTTGCAACATCTTAATACCAGAGCGACGAAATGTGAAAATGTTGCGTAACAGTCATTATTGTAATGCAATGGAAAATTATATGATGAAATGAGAGATCTTTTCATTATGATGATAAGTGATTAGGTCAAACATTTCTTCAACAAGAGTTAATAGTTCTCCGTATAGCATCTTTTACAGGTATGGAAATTTGAACACTAGGTTTGAGCAATCTTATAAGATATTCAAAGTCTCGACTACAAATCTTCATACGGGAACCACACATTTTACAGCATATGTTAACATCTTCTTAGGCAATTTTCTTGCCAAAATCTTGACCATCAAATACTTTGGGAAAAAAGTACATTAAATCAGGCTTTCCATTCGGTGTTTCAGAATTGTTTTGTATGCCTATGGAATACAACTATTTGGTCCAGCTCTGTAACAGAAAACTTAAAACATTCCACATGTAAAGGGTTCAGTTCATCATATTCATTACTGTTCTTCAGATCTTTAAATAAATAATTATCTATTGTATTCCCTGACGACTTTAACTTCCCCACCAAACCTCTATTTTTTATTAGAAACAATTTTTCCAAAAGTAAAACTGTTTAGACAAGACATACTATCGGTATTATTGTGTCTGAAGAAGGGCTGGAGAACTGCTGAGGATGAATTTTCGGTTCACTTGTCACAGCGAAAGATTCTAGGGACAATTCTAAGCATCTTCAATGCTCCGATATAATACATAGCTAGGGAAGACTCGTTATTACTCCGCGAAACTTCTAACCAAATTATTTTCCACCTGTAACCATCCACAGCACCATGAATAAAACACTGTGCAACAGTGAAACCCGTAGAATCGATATCATTGCTTCCATGTTGATAAGCAGGCCCTGAAAATATATCACAGAAATGCACAGGATTAAAAGTAGGTTTTAGCTCATCCATTCAGCTTTTAGTGTGGTCGTTTGTCTATTGTCCGTCCGTTCGTCCACTTTTGACTTGTAGGACAGTATAAGATTATTTCACTGGTTGCAGGTACAGATGGCAATTTCCGGTCTCGAGGGTAACTGTTTAGGCGGTTACGAGGCTCCAGCCGAGTAACCGCGTAAACAGTTACCCGAGAGCCGGATATTCCCATCTGCACCTACAGCCAGTGATATAATCTTTTTCTTGCATACCATATTCAACAAAGAAGAGTTAATAATAAATTCAAACAAATGATTTTCTTATAACACGTTTTTCTTATAGTAGCGTATTAACAAAGCGCGGGAACTTTACGTCTGTAAACAGGAAGTACGTCATGACGTTACAGAGACGAAAACAACGTAAGAGTTCCGGTTTTGTTTTATCATCTGCAATGAAACGTTATGTTATTTCCTTAAAATAACGGTTTTTGAATCGAGAAATATATTATAAGGAACAAAGAGGAATTATCAAGGTATTTAATTTTTATCCCGTTTTACGAAAAACATTATTATTACTACACACATCTTCTGTACATATGTAGTTCGTTATACGTCATTTACAGCACGAGAGTCATCTTACACCCGGGGTGCAAGGTGGAGTTTTTTTCAGCACCGGTGAAATCACCAGAAATCCCCGTCTGGTATGCAAGAATCATCACTCTTCTTTAAAACAAATGACTGAAACGTATTATTGTAGACCACTATTATCCTATAACAAAGATTCAGATGAACACGTCCTGCCTTTGTATTATCAAATATGCTGTCCTCAGGCGGGAAGACAAGAGCATGACACATTCTGAGTATAACGTGTGAAAGTCTTTTTTATAATTCTCCTTACACTTGAAATGAAATATTATGTCTGACGTGTCAGCTTTTACTTAGTTTAGATTAAAATATTTATGCATGACTATGAAATAAAAACTCGGCGCAGATTTTGAAGCCCGATAAAGGGTAATCTATCCCGTTTGTTTCTCTAAACATGTACATGAAATAGCACAGTCTCAACTTCCAGTTCATAACCTTTAATTTGCTTAGTGTAAATATGGGGCTGCATATCTTAGTGGTATATCACCCGTATAATCAAGTCATAGTATCGTTAGATGCAAGATTTAAATGGGGCTGCATATCTTAGTGGTATATCACCCGTATAATCAAGTCATAGTATCGTTAGATGCAAGATTTTGTAATGAAATTAATTAGGGGTGAGGGGTCTGGTGGGTATTGGAGGCTGGGGACTGTGGGGGTGCATGGGACATTCCCCGAGGAATAGATATGTGGTGTGGTGATCGTTGGTGACTTTTCAGATCATTTTAATGCTTCACTGAGCTGAAATATATACATGTATTTACCAAAGACAAGAAATGTCGGCCCAAATTCGGCTACTTGGACTGCAAAATCTAAATATGGTCGATATTTTATATATCATATGCATAAACGGCTCAGTTGAAATTACTGTAGGGTTTGTAAAACTCAAGGAAGTCCATTCCGTTTTATTTGCGAGATTTTTTCCCTTGGATTTACAAGAATAAGGATTCAAGAGAAACAGCCGGGTTTTTAAGCGCAGCCAGCTCAAACAATACCTTACAGCAGAGTGTGAATGGAAGTGGATATGATTGCTGAAGGATTAGACATACTTAAATGAAGAAAAACATCTACGATGACAAAAGAAACGTATAATGGAAAACATTGGGGATCCACCTTGGAAATCAGTAATTGTGCACTAAATCTTTATACATATTACGACGGACAGCGCAATTATATTTATTTTTCATGTTGTTTTGGACGTTGTACGGATTTAAAGGGTCCATTACGAGTTAGTGCAATGTACTTGGAAAGAAGAGACATTTCAGATCCAAAGTCCGTATTCTTTTATGAAAGCTTTATCTAGAAAATCATTTTATTGGTTCTATCTGTAAATCTAGGTAAAAGTCAACCGGGTTTACATATTGCATCCTCGTGAGTTTTATTGCATCCTCGTGAGTTTATCTGAATGTGCAAATATTAAGAACATGGCTTTTGATTTCTATTGAATATTTTCGTTAATTTGCTGTGAAACGTAGCATCAATTTTGGCGGTTTGTTTAGTTTTAAGACAGTGTTCATAGCTTAACACTGCGAAAAAAGGGTCAATATACGGGAGTATACGGTCCCGTATATTTCGAAAATACGGGAGTATATTACAGTATAGGGGATGTATATTACGAATATACGGACCTAATATACGATCCCGTATTCGGAACATCTAGTATACGGGAAGTCTTACAGGCTCTCTTTATATTAACATACCTTAATATTAACAAAAGCCAATAAACGGATTTACAATCTAATGCATAAATTCTATTGTCATCCAATTATAATTGATAAAACCTTTATAAAATGTACCTCTCAACACATTCAATAAATTACAAAAGAAAACTACAAAAACCTTTAGTATCATTTTACACTGGCGCGGTGAACCCTATAATGAATCTATAGAAAAATGCATTACAATACCCAATACCATTGTTCAGTATATTGCTATTTAATTCTTTCATTTTGAGTAGATTTACATAATAGTTTTAAAAATAATGGACATTAATAATGAATAAGTAATTTTATATCAAGATAATTTAAAAAACCATTGTTTAAAAATAAATAGAAATTAAATCTGATTGTTGGGTAAATCGTAAGAAATCGCTTAGCGTGCGGTTCCCTATTGTTAAATAATCGTCTGCTACCGAGAATATCGATTTTTTTCTCTCAAAAACTGACTCCACAAAACACAATTGTGTTCCCTTGTTTTGATTTAAGTCATATCGCTTTATATAATAGATACCTTCTATTGTTGGGTAGAGTTTTGGAATTTGAGTAGATAATATCAAAACGTACGGCAATCCGTACAATGCCTTATGATCGATTAAAAGATAACTATTGTCACTGGAAGAATGGATCCGTCGGGATGACTCACCCACAAAGCAGCGGATACAAGTATACCAGGTTAACTCCACGCCTGACTAATTTTAAATATTGACTCCTCAAAAAACAAAATGGCGGTTTATATAGATAAAGAAGAATGACCTAGTTCTATACGTATGAGGTTAATCACTGCTAATGTACACCGACGGTTGTCAGTTTCATCAGTTATGGGCAAATTTGCAAAAAAAAATGCAGGACATTATGAATTGGTTTTGGGCAAAGTACAAAGTTTATGAATAGAAGATCTTCTTCCTTTTCGTGAATCGTCATTTCTTAAGATTTAAATTGAGATATCTCCTACTGTGTTATGTTTCAAACACGCTCTGAGGGTAGTTCTGCACATTTGATAATCCGGAAGTGATGGCGTAACGTCATTTATCCGGAAAACGTAGAATAAAGTCTGGATTCGGCGTACGGAAATGAAAATCATTTTATGAATTTATGGCAACCTGTGAGTATTTTTTACAGTGGCACTATTACTATATTTCTAAAGTCAAAATATGATATCAAAATATATGACACGTTAAATAATTCAAAATAATGTATTAAAATTACCGTGAAATGTCCAGTTCATTTTAATCATGGTCAAATATTTCAAAAATAAGCACATTGACATATAAATTTTATTTCGCCACATTATTTATAGGCCATGTGTTTATTTACAACTGTTTGAAGTTTCATCAAAATCTACATTGTAGAAAAGAATCTATTCGCGACAATGTTATGAAATTTATAATTTTCCCATAGACTCCCGTTATGAAATATTGCGCGAGGTTCAATTTTTCAAAATCAGCTTGACACAAAATCAAGCGCACGACCCTATCTTTTTTATTTGCTGAATTTTCTAGGTATTTCTGAAGTTTTGAAAAATCAGAGTTTAATCAAATTCTATATTGTAGAAAAAAAAATCGATCAAAACGTGCACAACTACCTTAAGTTTTATTCAAAATTATTTCGAACGCTCGACTTATTATCTCGAGGTAAATAACGTCTCGAGCGCTCGAGTAGACTGGCATCAGTCGTTAGAGTCATTAAATGTAAAGCACTTGGCCATAAAATCCTCTCTAATACCACTTTCTGTGTTGAGATAAGCCACAGTAAAAGGGAGCTACAGAAAAGTTGATATATATTTTCAAAAAATATATAAATAGAATGGGAAATGTTTAATCTCAACAGACTGTGTAAGTCTAGCGCTCGAGGTAAGGAGTTGAAAGTTAAAGTGTCACTTATTCAGTTATTATCTGGCAAGTGACAAAACTGCGAGGTGTCCACTTAAGTATCTTAACAGGACAAAACTGCCTGGTGGTACCCACTACTGTCATCCATATATTCACTTACGTTAACTAAGTATCTTGATTTTTGTCAGTTAGTCAGTTACCGGGTATGATTTACACTCATTCATTCCGTATAGAGTAATATATATGAAGATATAGAAATAAGCCACCATAGTTTTGTCTTGAGGAATTTTCATTCATTTGGAACATGGTAACTTGACAATTCGTGCACAGCCGTTTAGTAAGTTTTCAAATGTCTCCTTGGTGTTATGACGTAGCCATATGATTTATTTATTTATTTACGCTCTCAGCCTATGAGGGGTTACAGTGAACAATCTAACTTAATCAGTTCTTTTGTCGTCATGAAGTCATGTGATCTTATTCATACGTATGATATCACATACGGAAGCAATTAAGCTTTCAGCATATTTATGAACATAACGACAATGATTTAACCTCTTGAATTACCTCTGCAAACTATTTTGAGATCCATTAAGCAAGCCTTAATTACTTTGAAGTTGCTGTCGATAGTTTTGCACTCTAGAGTAGCAAATCTCTTAAAATGATCTTTCAACATTTACGTCAGACACACATGCATTTTAGCAGACAAAGCTTTCCGAAGAATACATAACAAATTAAACAAATATGCTAGTACGTTGACCAATTCAAACTTTTCAGTCGTATCGTATAAGCTCCATGAGATAAGGACATACGTGTACTGGCTGGTAAATGTTCAAATATCAAGACAAATTGACAATGCGTAACTGTTTCAAGATGATCTTTATTACATCATGTTGCATGGTGTTATGTCCAGTTCGTTATGTTACGATTGACTGAAAATACACAAAACCATGAATAAGTACTAGCAAATAAGTCACAATACATGTATAATGCTATTATAGCCTAGTAAATTATTATACATGTCAAAACAACTTAATTAATGTTTAAAATCTTTAAACTTCTTAACACAATACTAACAAATGTAACAATAGTGAATTTAAGCAAGGTGAAACAAAGGGCATAACTATGCAAGGCATATACAAGAATTTGTAGCAGTTACTTCCCTTGACAATAAGCAAACGACAACTGAGGTCTTAAACGTAATAAAATATACAAACACAGCTTGAATACAAAGAAAATCGATCCTTGTTACTTAAACAATTGCTGTCCTAAATCTAGAAAACTGTAGTAGTCATTTACCAGCAACAAACTTATTAGCGAACAGTCAGATATGGGTGGGGTACGAATGGCGCGTAACTAATTAATAGTTATACAGCATAATTGCTTGATTTTACATGTCAAGAATATTTAACAATAGTAAAGCAAATACTTATATTCTTACCAAATTATAGTACATGTATTTGAACCTTTTCAGTACAAAAAAAACGAACAATTTTCTAGAAAAAATACTCTGGAAACATGGCTAAACTGCTAACGAAAATCAAAGCAACATTATCGTTGTCGTCTAACAAAACGGCTAAATGCCGGTAAGTACCGACCATTACGAGTGGCACTTACATCCCAGCCCCTTAATTGTGAAGATAACATCTGACACAATTACTCAACACAACTTCAAAACTTAAGATACAGTAACTCAATTTGCAAAAATAAATTCTTGAGGTTTGAACCATGTGCATAATTTAAAGACATTAAAGGTATTTTACAAAATACACTGTATTCTCAACTAAAGTTTACAACATATGAATTCTCAAGTAATTCTCTAGTAAGACCTTTCAAATATCTTCAAAAAAAAAAAAAAAAATAAAAAAAAAATAAAAAAAAATTAAGCTATAAATGCCTCATCAGTTATTTAGCTCAACATACAATAGTTCAACATATCAGATAGTTCAATAGACAAACATGCATGTATAAGGTAGTTCCTTCAAGTAGTTCAATTTTCTCTTGAAACAACACACATAGTTCAATTTCTTCTGAAACAACAACACACTCTAGTTCAATTTTCTTCTATAACAACAGTTTAGACTAGTTTATATCGATCACAATAATTAAACTGTTTCTCTTGGTGACTAGAAAATATTACAAGATATTGAATACTACTTGTTATCAAGATTGTTTCACGGGGATTATTATGCCCCTTAAGAACAGTGAAGCAATCTATGTTTCCGCTTCAAGAAGCAAGCATAGCTTGTCAACTGGACGTACCAAGCTCGTATTGAACACAGTTTTCAACTTCACTTGCCTAACATGGCCTAATCTATCTGGAATAGTCTCTGTTACTTTACCCATCAACCACGAATTCCTTGGCGCGTTAGAATCTACAACTAGGACAACATCACCAACGCATAAATTTCTTTTGACGTCACACCACTTCTGACGTTCTTGGAGTAGAGGTAATATTCTCGAGTCCACCGATGCCAAAACAGATCAGTCATGTACTGAACTTGTCTCCAGCGACGTCTGATGTAATTATCTGTTTTCGCAAAGATTCCTGGAGGTAAACTTGGCTTACGTTTCATAAGAAGAAGGTGATTCGGGGTTAACGTCTCAAGGTCATTATGTGAATCTGAATTCCTGGTAATTGGTCTATCATTGATTATAGACTCAACTTCGCAAAACAAAGTATGTAAGGACTCATCATTAAGAGTTTGCTCCTTCACAACACTATTTAGAGTTTGACGTACAGTCTTAATCATTCGTTCCAGACGCCTCCATGATGCGAGTCTGCTGGAGGATTAAACTGCCAATCTATGTTTTTCTGTAACATTGCGTCATGAATCTGACACACATTCCAGTCAGTAATCGCTTTCTTGAGTTCCTTATTGGCACCAATGAAATTACTTCCATTATCAGACCGCATTTTTGTCACTTGTCCGCGACGAGCAATAAAACGACGTAATGCATTGATGTACGAGTCAGTGTCTAGAGACGCGGCAACTTCCAAATGAACAGCTCGACTTGCTAAACACGTAAAAATAACACCATAACGTTTTACATAGCTTCTTCCTTGCTTAACCTCAAAGGGTCCAAAGTAATCCACACCTACGCGCGTAAAAGGTGGTTCATTTGGCGTGACTCGATCTTCAGGCAAATCGGACATTTTTTGTTCACCAACGCTGCCTCGCTGTCGTCTACAAACTACACATTTTGAAATGATTTTTCTGATAGCTGACGGTGCATTGATCAGCCAAAATCTTTCTCTTAATTTCGAAAGCATCTGGTTTCGACCAACATGGTTGAGATCTTGATGAATTTGTCTCATTATTAGACTAGAAACATGACAGTTTTTTGGCAATATGATAGGATTTTTGCTTTCAATTGGCATACATGACTCGTTTAAACGACCTCCAACACGCAAAAGTCCATCATCAAGAACAGGGTCAAGATTTCTTATCGAACTGTCTCTTTTCAATTTGTACTTTCCGGACGCGAGAGTCGCGATTTCCTCTGGGAATGTATTTTTCTGAGTATAACTGATGACAATTATTTCAGCTAGATTTAAGTCATGAACTGTTATGTCAGGACAACCACGGTCAATGTCACCAGAAAAATGACTTTGCGAACTAGACTTACACTTTACGCGTTGCAACAACTTTGCGCGAACCTTAAGTATCCAGGCTACTGCTCTTTTAAGTCTTAGCCATGAAGAATAGTGTAATATTAGTTTGTGAATTGGATCCTCTTCAATTGATTCAAAAGTAACATTGTTTGTAACTGATTTCACGAAGTTTATTTTCTTAACCTCGGGGTCATCATCAAGTAGAGAATCTGATACTTGAATGGTAGTTTCCGGTAATATGGACTTCCACAAAAATTCTGGTGCTTCAATCCAATGCCTCGAGAGGTCAGTTGCTGGAATACCCCTGGAAGCTATGTCCGCTGGGTTGAGCTTCGTGCTCACATACCGCCACTGGTCGGGGTTCGAACCTTCATGAATTACCGATAGTCTATTAGCTACGAATGTGTGAAATCTTGATGTGGTATTCATAATGTAGCGAAGAACCGACATACTATCAGTCCAAAACACTGAGTCATTCAACGGAATGTCAATTTCTGATTTCACCATTCTGTCTGTGCGAACAGCAACTGTAGCAGCTGTAAGTTCTAATCTCGGTATTGTGACCTGTTTCAACGGCGCAACACGCGATTTTCCAATCACAAATGAGCAATGAACTCTTTCATCTGAATCTACTAATCTGAGATATGTGACAATTCCGTATCCACTTTCACTGGCATCAGAAAAATGATGTAGGACAGCGGAAGTAATTTTTCCAAACAGTGATGGCTTCAAACACCTAGTAACGCTGAAGTCGGATAGCTTTTCAACATCATTTAGCCACAGATACCACCGCTCGACAACTTTTTCTGGGACAGGATCATCCCAGCCTAGACCTAACCTACACAGATCTTTCAAAAGATTCTTAGCTTGAAGCATAAATGGCGCCAGGAATCCCAAAGGGTCATACACGCTGCTAATCATAGACAACATCCCCCTCCTGGTAAGTGGACGTTCCTTGAGGTGGACCTTGAAACAGAACATATCGGACTCAACATTCCATTGCACCCCAAGTGCACGATCAATGGGAAGAACGTCTTGGTCCAGGTCTAAATCTTGAATCTCTTTGGCTCTGTCACTAGCAGGAACTGCCTGCATTACCTCACGACTGTTGCTCAACCACTTTGATATGTGAAACCCGCCCTGACTCAAAGCTTTTTGTAAACCTTTCACAACTGATTTCGCGTGATCAACAGTATCAACGGATTTTAAGCAATCGTCCACGTAAAAGTTTTTCATAACAGTGTCAGCTATTTCTTCATCAATGTCATCACTACGGTCTTGTACAGTTCTTTTCAATGCATAATTCGCGCAACTCGGCGAGGACCTTGCACCGAACAAATGAACCATCATTTGATATTCAACAATATGTTTATTAATGTCCCCATCTTCCCACCATAGAAACCGTAACAAACTAGCATCACATTCTGGGACCCTAACCTGATAAACATGCTATCTATGTCCCCCATAATAGCAACTTGCTCCTCGCGAAACCTGATCAATGTTCCAATAAGAGTGTTCGTAAGGTTCGGACCTTGCAATAATTCTTCATTCAAGGACCTTCCTTGAAAACGTGCCGCACAGTCGAATACAACACGTATTTTGTTTTTCTTTGGATGGAATACACCATGATGCGGCAAATACCAAACACATCCATCGTTCTGTGTCAAATCCCTACTTGGAACCTTTCGCGCATAGCCATTCTCCATCATCTTATTCATGAAATCACCGTACTGTCCTTGAAATTCTGCATCACCTTTGAAACGCTTTCCTAGTAATGACAGTCTGTGTATAGCTACCTGTCTGTTATTAGGCATTTGTATGTCTTTCGACTTAAATGGTAAGTTCATTACATAGTGTCCATTTTCAAACCTTGCAGATCCTGCCACTATCTCTAAAAATCGCTTATCTTCGCAAGAATGTTCCGGAACATCATCAATTACGCGTTCACTGAAATCAAGGTTAAAATTATTTCTAACTTGCTGATCAAGACTTGTCTGAATGAAGTTACATGTCACTGAAAACGCGTTTAAACATTCAGCATCAACATCACTATAGTCTATGGGACCATTTACAGCCCAGCCGAATAGGGTCTTAACCGCAAACGGACTGTTGTCAACACTGGGAATAACATCCCAAGGCTCCAGTGCCCTAGGTACGTCGACGCCAATCAAGAGTTCAACATCGCAATTCGACTGATCAATCGTAGGTAATTCAACGTTTTTCAAATGTGGCCATTTTTCTAACTCGGACTTTGTTATTCTATCTGCAATTGTTACCGGCAACTTTGTCTGAGAGTATATCTTTGGCAAGTCAATAACTTCATTCTCATCTAAAGACAAATCTCTAGACCCGTAACAGCAAGACAGTCTCGCGTTTGCCTTTCAGTAATAGTCTGGATTGTGACTTTATGTCCTTTCCCTAATACATTTAATTTACTAAGTAAACTTTCAGAACAAAATGTTGATGTACTACCAGTATCAAGAAATGCATATGTTTCTACAACTTTGCTACTACTTTTAGATTTAATTCTCACAGGAACAATAGGCAAAACTTGACGAATTCCAGCCCCTGTAGACGTTGCAGCCGTTTTTGTGTAAAATTTTTCATTGTCCGTGGGTTCCACATGGAGAATACTTGGGTGTGGTCTCTTGCAGATATGACATTCCATCTTCCTGTTACAATTTGACTTCTGATGCCCTGGCTTCAGGCAACCAAAGCATAAACCCTTTGATCTCAAGAACTGGTATCTTTCTTTAAGTGGCTGTTTGGTGATGTCCTGGCAAGAATTCAGCGAATGTTCAGCGCTGCAATACACACACTGCACAACGTGTTCGGATAGACTTGTTTCAGGTAGTAACTCTCTATGTTCGTCATTGCTTGTATTTGTAGCGAAACTTCTATACGGCTTCCTTTGATTCAACGTAGGCGCACGTGTACTATGCGACTCCACACTCATCACCGTTTTCCCATACAATGGGTCGTTGGCCTTCTTAGCTTCCCTTTGTACAAATGAGACAAGGTTGTTGAATTTTACAACGCGATTCTTTTCCTTTAACTCATATACTATTGTGCGCCACCTCTCATGCAGGTAATACGGTAACTTCATGATGATGCGCTTAATGTTCTCAGAGTATTCAAGAACCCTGGCCGCTTCCACATTCTCAACTGCGTATAAGCATTCCTTTAAAAATATAGAGTATTGATCTAATGCTTTTGGATTGTCTGCTTTTATGACGGACCATTCTAAGGCTTTTTTAACATACTCGTTAGCTACCACATCGGGATCACCATATCTGTCTTTGAATTCCTTCATTGTAGCTGTGAAACCTACTTCAGCACTCAAGTGTGAATATCCTGAAGCTATTTTGTGTGCTTCACCAGTTGTAAACTGTAGTAAGAAATTCATGCGCTCATCATACGAATCAGTGTTATTTAACACTCTTGTCTGAAACTGTCTAATGAATCTGATCTGTTGTAGTCCATAGGATTTCCTTCAAACTTGATAATTTCAGACTTTGGTTTATTCAGTTCACGCGTCACCCTATGTAGGCCATCGTTCTCATTACTACTGTAAATGTTAGTGGTACTGTAGGTACACTCAGGTTTCATGTAACTATTCATTTGAGGGTTTGCAGACTTTGGTAGCGTTGGTGGAGGTGAAACCCTTTCCATATCTGGTTTGAACTCTGGAGCATCAAGATTTAATGGTAAGTTGGTCTCCTCAAAAATATTTTCATCCATACGTATGCTTTTTTCTAATTCATCCATAACCTTGGTTTTAGCATCACTTATTTTAATTTCAGTGGTTAATTCTAACTCTTCCTCTTTTATTTTCAGTTTTAACTTTTCTTCTTCGATTTTCTGTCTTTCCTTTAAAGCTGCGGCTCTTGTCAATAGTTCTATCTTCCTTTGACTTTCTTTTAACTTTTCTATTGATAATTGGCTGTATACTGAACTATGACGAGATACCGCACTAGATGTACTTCCGGGGCTTGTTTTAGAAGTCTTATTTTCGGCTTGTTGCATCTTCACCGAAAACCATTGTTCAACACGTTTTTTCAAATCACACAATTGTTCATAGGATAATTTCAATGCATCATCGTCAGACTTTTTTTCATCAGGAGATAAGAATTGTTGATAACACTCATTAGCCTCAATAAATTCTTCGTAGTATTGAAGCCACTTTGCATGAGACTGTTTTATTACTAGCGGATCTAATGTACACTGTAACAATTGTTCCAAATTATCACTCTCTTTCTTCAATCTGTTAAGCTTCGCTTCTCTTTCCCCTTTCTTCAAGTTCATGGTATATTCACGCCCTTTCTCTGTTAAAGTTCTCTTTCGGCTAAGGTCGTCATCCATTTCCTCCATTTCACTGTTTATAATTTGTCAATGTTGTACTGGCTGGTAAATGTTCAAATATCAAGACAAATTGACAATGCGTAACTGTTTCAAGATGATCTTTATTACATCATGTTGCACGGTGTTATGTCCAGTTCGTTATGTTACGATTGACTGAAAATACACAAAACCATGAATAAGTACTAGCAAATAAGTCACAATACATGTATAATGCTATTATAGCCTAGTAAATTATTATACATGTCAAAACAACTTAATTAATGTTTAAAATCTTTAAACTTCTTAACACAATACTAACAAATGTAACAATAGTGAATTTAAGCAAGGTGAAACAAAGGGGCATAACTATGCAAGGCATATACAAGAATTTGTAGCAGTTACTTCCCTTGACAATAAGCAAACGACAACTGAGGTCTTAAACGTAATAAAATATACAAACACAGCTTGAATACAAAGAAAATCGATCCTTGTTACTTAAACAATTGCTGTCCTAAATCTAGAAAACTGTAGTAGTCATTTACCAGCAACAAACTTATTAGCGAACAGTCAGATATGGGTGGGGTACGAATGGCGCGTAACTAATTAATAGTTATACAGCATAATTGCTTGATTTTACATGTCAAGAATATTTAACAATAGTAAAGCAAATACTTATATTCTTACCAAATTATAGTACATGTATTTGAACCTTTTCAGTACAAAAAAAAACGAACAATTTTCTAGAAAAAATACTCTGGAAACATGGCTAAACTGCTAACGAAAATCAAAGCAACATTATCGTTGTCGTCTAACAAAACGGCTAAATGCCGGTAAGTACCGACCATTACGAGTGGCACTTACAATACGTGTTCTCTTTGATGATGTAATTTTGTTTAAGCCGTTTTGCTCTGAAATCGCGTTTCAATTATGTTTTAATTGACCCCAGGGAAACGTTATGGGATTATTCAAACTTATTTATTATAAGGGCTGGTCATGTTATTAGAAATAAAGTCAGAACCTTAAAATAATTTCAATATATGGTGGCATATTTCTGCCAAGAACATATCCACTTATTTATATAGACAGTTTTCTCAAAAATGTCACATATCCAGTTATTATCTGACAAGTGGCAAAATTGCGTGTTATCCAGATAATTATGTTAACAGAACAAAATTGACTGTTAGTGCCCACTTCTGCCATCCACATATTCACATACATAAGTGGTTATTGTGAAAGTTTTCTTGATATCCAGATAATATTCATACCCAAATTGGTGATTAACGGTTAGACATTTCGTCCCCTATACGGAATGAATGAGTGTATATCTACCTCGTCCCCAATTACCACCACTAATGGTTTGTGCAACTTATAGAAATGATTTATAACATTCAGAATTTGACTGGGTTTTACGTCGCACCGACACAGCCATAGGTCATATGGCGACCATTCCCAGCTTTAATGGTGGAGGAACACCCCAGGTGCCCTTCCGAGCGTTATTTCATCACGAGCGGGCACCTGGGTAGAACCACTGACCTTTCGTAAGCCAGCTGGATGGCTTCCTCAAGCACCATATGAGGCTTGAACCCACATCGATGAGGGGCAAGTGATTTTGAAGTTAGCGGCCTTAACCACTCGGCCATAGAGGCCCCTATAACATTCAGAAGGAATGGTAAATTTGCATATTTATTATGCCCATTTATGTATTTCATTCATCCCGTAATGACAGAGGATGATTACGGGATATTACCAATCATTACTGACTAACTGACAAAAATCAAGATACCTAGTTAACGTAAGTGAATATGTAAATGGCAGTAACACTGCACTAACAGGCAGTTTTGTCCTGTTAAGATACTTAAGTGGATAACAAGCAGTTTTGTCACTTGCCAGATAATAACTGAATAAGTGACATTTTTTACGAACAATTCCGAGATATATAAGTGGATATGTACAGTCGGCGAACGATAATAAAAATGGCGCGAAAATGTCAGTCGAGTCTAAGACAGATAACTTAGGTTGGTCAGATGTCACGGTAAATTAGATAGGAATTCGTATGATACTTGTCAAATTGAAATCAACAATTACTTGATTGGCGAAATAACTCAGGTGGCTAAGCTGTCGGTCTTCAAATGCAGTCCGAAAACAGCACGAGCTCGAAAATTTTCTAAGGAAAAGTTTTATGTAGCCCTGCTTTATGTTTGTTTTATTTCAGTTTGATTCTCAGTATGCCTTTTTTTTCTTTTTATCTTATTACGTTTATTTCTTTTTTATTCTTTTTTTTTTTCTATTTTGTTTTAACTTGTTGTAGTATCTATGAAATTTTAATCAGTAAAATTGATTTCATTTCCGGCTCGTCCGACGGCGCTGTATCTGTTGCAGAGTCGTCGGTTGTGTCCGTTTCAGAATTTCAGAATAATGAAACCGCTCATCAGAAGCTTTTTTCAATGTTCGCCATTTCGAGCTAAGGAATGGTATGTTAGTGTGTAATGTGTGGGTAATGTACTTACATTCCATCGGTAAAAATTGGACGTTCACAAAGAACCCGTGAATGCTGTATTACCGTATTATTTTTAAAGCCAGTTGAAAAAACGGTATTGTATCTATGCTGAAAAAGGTAAAAAACTATACTTCAACCCAGTATCGAACTCCGGACCACAGGTGTCATACCTAGCGGCCTAACCCATTGCGCTAATACAGTACTTCGTTCATCGTGTCTCAATTTGAGATACTAATCCATATCGTCTATGCGTGATTTACCTAAACTGGTAAATAATAAGGTCGACTGCGTTTGTTTACAAATATCAAATTATCGTTCGATTACTGTAGTTGGCAGAAATATGCCACCATATAAAACAAATAATAAGGCTAATATGAAAATAGAATACAATGCAATACAATGCAGTGCGATGCAATGCAATACAAAACGATAAGATGCGATGCGATACGATACGATACGATGCGATACGATACAATAGAAATCAAAAAATATTCGTACAGTATAGTACAATAATATATCAAGCAGGTAGCCAAGAAATTAACACAATTAGGCTGTTTAAAGAAAGTGGCTGCTTAAGAGAAGTCGAGACAGTTTAGAAAGTAAGCGGACTTACTGCTTAATGCAAATGGGTGCTTTATACAGGTGGCCGCTAACGTATGTTCATCATTAGTGAGAAGTGTAAAAGTGTAAAAAGTCTTCTTGTCAGATTTTAATAAACTTTACCAATATTGTTCTTGTTAATCAAGTTTGTCAAAAACTTGACTGCAAGAGGACGTGGCCACATTTCCATAATTATATATTCGAAGCGGAAAGCTTAAGAAAGTGAACATCAGATTTTAAAATAATTTTACAAATGTTTTTTGGGTGACTCTTTATCAAGAATTTTCATATTATTCGGACTTGATAACCAGACTTTCAAATGCCATTTCCCCTGCATTTCACCCTATTCTACCGGCCTGATTTCAACATAATTTTCACAGAAAAAAATATGGCTGCTTGGTGTGAGTCTTGTTTTCCTTATATGGCTTTATATATGGAAACGTTGTTAAATCTTCTCTTTATCTTCACGTCAACACACTGAAAAGAGGTTATAAAATAATATTATGTACTTCATCAAAATGAGGATAAAATTGCTGTTGTTCATATTGTGTTTGTTATATATGTACTGATTTGTATAAGTTTATCTTTTACGATAGCTTGATGATTTCATTAACACTTGAGTTTTTGCCTACTCCTTTAAACGGCTTCTTCTCATGACTGGCTTGATGGATCTTCACCAAACTTTGTCAACAGCATAATTATTAGGTCTTCTTCCAAACTTGTTTAAATGGGGGCCTCCGTCTCCTTTTAGAGGACACTATAGTTAAATATAGCTGGATGCAGATAACAATTATAAAGGGAAGTTCTTGAACACCCTCCAGTGTTCCGTGCCTTTTTCCACCCAATTTTAAAGACTTGAGAAGTATATAGTTTTTGAACTATTTGTCCTCTGTCACACTAATTTATGTAATAAACTTCTACTGCTTCTGGAACTTTTAACATATGGAATATAATTTATTATGATCCTCTGCCAAAGTTGCACACTCTCTTACCTTTTTAAGATTTGCAATTCAAGTGAGCGATCTAGGGCCATCATGGCCTTCTTGTTCTTTTACGAAATCCGATAATCTACAGTGTGCGGAGTGTACATCGTCGTCAAATGCTATCAGAACAAACTTTTGTATTAAGCAGTTACCCAAGCGGTACGCTATGATTCGCTGATTTACATTATGGATTTATGTGGCATGTGGCGAACACTTTGATAGCAGTTTGTTCGGTGTAAGTTTACAATGCGGAATAAAAACGTTAATAAATAAAAAATATAATGAAGGAAACTAATAGCATTTATGAAAAAAGAAACAACCGCACAGCATCTTAAAGTTGATTTTATTTTTTGCAAAACTGCATTTTGTAGCAGTAACTAAGGGCTTTTTCATGTCTGGCGTCGTCGAAAAGAAGATTTCAAAGCGTCGGAACTTCAAAAAGCGAAGAAAATTTCAGGATGAAAATTTGGTGATATCACTTCATTTGATTCTTATCGGCATAACTATTAGTTTAGTTTCATTTGTTGGATATGTAATATCCCAAGAAAGGAAATCACTTTATAGGGAGAGTATAACCGAATTTCCAGTGCCTTGTGAAGACCTCTCTCTTAGTGCTGACGAAGATTTCATAACGTTTGATGAAAAGAAACGTGACCTGAGGACGTACATAGATCATCAAGGAAAATACATATGCAGTAAAAAGAACATAACGCAAACGTTTAAAATGGTAAATTAAATGCATTATCAAGATTGTATTCTATTACTATATGTATGCCAATGCACTAAAACTAATTGATAAATAAAAATAGTAGTTAATTAGCTCTACTAAGAAAAATGTTTGAAATGTTATTGTGTCACAGATATTTTGTGAATATTCTTAAGGAATAATATTTCATGATAAGATATATTATTTTATCATTAGACAGGTTAGACACATATTTTATCATTAGATAGTTTTCATTAGTTAGATCAGACAAATATTTTATCATTCGATATTTTTCATTAGGTAGATTAGACAGATATTGTATCGTTTGATATTTTGTCATTAGCTATGGATGCGATACTAAGATGTTTGTAAATGTTTTATCATTGGATAGATATTTATCATCATTATGTTTTGGACAGATGTTTTATCATTAGAAACCATTACAATTCTCATCTCTGATCTTATAAATAGTATGTTTAGTTTAAATGGTTGATTTTAAAAGACCCAACGAACATATTTTGAATTTTCATTTTTAGTCGTAAAAAGAGTATATTTTCTATGGAATATCGGTTTATGCATATGTGAGATCGTTGTTCAGTAGCTTTCAGTCAGTTATATTTTACAAAATGTCCATACATATAATAACCTAGATTTATTTCTCAACTGACTTCAAAAAGATTACATTATTATATTAAAAAAGGTTTAATTTTTGTTGATACAGGTTGTAGATAGAGAAT
>NW_026460049.1:0-1841 GCF_021730395.1 Mercenaria mercenaria | reverse complement strand
AACCCATTCTAAATTGACTGTAAAATATTTCAAACTCATCTCAGATGTAACATAGCTATAATCTTTCAAACAGTTCATGTTTGACAAATCTATTAATGTATAAAAACGACCCATTCATTATGGTCAGGTGGATTTTGGAAATGTCGTGCATTCGTTAAAAATTTGTTTTGAGATGAATCATTAGCTTCCTTCACCATATTTGTTATGTTTGATTGCAACAGGACGTATTTAAATTGTTTTCTTAACCGATTTATAAGATATATAGACATTTCAAACGTTAGTTTTACTGTAAGAAATATTATTTGCTGAAAACTTATTTCAGTCGTGGGTTGAAAACAAAATGTTTTTTTTTTTTTTTTTTTTTTTGTAATTTCAAAAATACAAGCGTAGTTTTAAAACTGATAAAATCATTTGTTTCCTTGTTTTGAATGCAATTTAAATTCGATTTTATCAATACAGCATATCTTCGAAGTACACCAAATTTCGAAAACATGCCTGGTGTAATTTTGAAGATTTTGATAAATTAGAAGTATAGAGTACGAAGCGTTTTTAGTGAAAATATATATACACCAGTTTCTTTATTAATTGTAAAAGTTGCTCGTTGTTGCCTGCTTGATTTTTTTTCTACATTTGCCACAATTAGACATTATAATAGCTCTCCGTTATATATGAAATGTTTTTAAAAAACTGTTTTGCAAATTATGTCTCTCTGTAGTGTTCTTATAGCCTAGCAAATAAATTTATTATTTAACGTATTATGTTCCGAAACTATTAAAATATGAATCAGTTTAATATTGCCCAATACCATGCTGCACTATATATGATATTACTAGAATCTCGATTACATACAGTGGCAAATGTGTAATTGATATATTTTGCTTTTCCAGTGTACATGGTGTAACACAGTTGCTTTATTTGTTGTTAAAGCAATGTAGGAGGTTAAAGCCGCAGGCTTCCAATCATTTAATGTTGGTCCGATCCCTGCTATTGGCGTAGAATTCTTTAATTGAGGAAGTCATCTAGCTCGATGGTTCCGCCAAGGTACCCACCCGTGATGAAATAATGCCCTGAGGGGCACCTGCGGTCTTCATCCACCATCAAAAGCTGGAAAGTCGCCACATGACCGATGAATGTGTCTGAATGACGTTTAGCGTAACAAAAACAAAAACAAAACAAAAAAATGAAAGAATGTCATATGACTTTACTTACTGTATTTTCTTTCTCTTTCCTTCTATTTCATATTAATGATCTTCTGCAAACAAAGCCAAATAATCTATGATGCTTTGTTTGATTTCTTTCTGTGTTATCAGTCGTACTTTCTCTTAATAGCTGCTGACTTTGTCTTCTCATAGTAGTTTTTATCCGGCTCTTGATAAATATATTTCTTCAGTTCTCTTAGTGACGTGTTTCAATGAAATTGTCTCCGCCATTTAAGTAGTCTGCTTTAGGACACGGCCTCATTGAGTTTCGTAAGTAATTGATTGTGTTGATGTTTTCATTTTTTACTTTCCATTTTTAAGTTTTATCCGGATACTGCTTCTTTACTTCTGAGTTGAAGTAAAAGGTTTACCACTTTAACGTATAACGTTTTAAGAATCTCATACTATTGTTTCCTTATAAGAACTGAAAAGTCGCCTGCCTCTCGGTGTTTTTCCAAGATTAGGCATTAGTCATTAGAGTTAGGCATTTGTCGCATGGAAACGTTTTTGCAAGAAATGCCTTTGAAACATTAATTTTAGAGCAAATTATACAAATTAAAGGAATCCTCTTTATGGTGTCTTCAAAAATAAATTAAACATGTTGACAATTGACAATGCTGGTAGATACCACATTTAAAGATC
>NW_026460048.1:0-82627 GCF_021730395.1 Mercenaria mercenaria | reverse complement strand
CCACACGAAACGAAAACCAAAGGAACACATTGTAAAACACAATATAGACCAATATAAAGATACATAAATTAAAACCAATGGAAACGTTCACATTTGTACTCGCTAACTTTGGAAAAGCCAGAGTTCCAAAAGAAACACCATTAAGAACACAAAGAAGCAGGGAATGGAACAAATACCGAACCATTCCGTCCTTAGTGGAGATGGAGCTCCCCACCTGTCCCGTCATCGCACAAGTAAATAGGAAAGCCTAGTGACCAACTGTAAAAGAGGTGAACACTTGAAGTGTGTGTCATAACCTTTTGCAATAAAAAATTAATAATTTTGATAAATATTGGTCACAAGATGCCCGAGAATATAACGAAGCTTCGTAAAATTCAGTTCTGAAATACCTTATCGCAGAAAAGACTTTAGATTAATTTTGAATTTAAACAATCAAAATTGCGAATAATATTGATAAAATGAAGAAAATGATTTGCGAAATCAAAATAACTGTAGCCTTGTTGAAGAAGCTTTCTGGTAATAAACCACCGCAAAATATATCGTCAGCCTCATTCTATTTAGTATTTATCGTCATACTTTACGCATACTCTTACAAAGCCTGCATTTTAAACGGAAATAATAATGGTAATTAAAACCAATATACATATTGAATCACTATACACTGTATGGTTAACTTGTCTGCGGCCATGGGGCGGCCATCTTGTATTCGAGGTAACTTTGTTCCCTGCATATCCGAACTCGGCAGTATGAATACTATCGAACTCAATTTTAAATTCCTATTGATTAAAAAACAATTCGTACATACCTTAGCTTCTTTTTTTATATATAATCCCATACACGTCCATGAAAATTTTTATTTGTAAACTAAAATATCCAAATTTATGAATTATAGTCAAAAATGTGTGTCAGATAAACATTTACACTTAGGTTAACCGACACGCAATGATTACGAAGTAAACACTATTATAATAACACCTATTTAGGAAGTATGGAAACGTATATCGTACTTCCTGTTTATATGGCTAATAAAGTTATATGGTTAGGTCGAGATTCTGTAGGACGATATGTTGACATATAACTAGGCAACTCGTCAAAAAATAAGACTACAAGTTGTGAAAATCTGGTCAGGACGTTAAATAAGAACTAAATTTGTTGTTAAGAAATAAGACAACAAGATAAAGAACTTGCCATGATGTTAAAATTGTATTTTTTTTAATTTTAAAATGTCTACTTGTCGAATTAATTACTGATCGGATTTAATTTTATTAATACAAATTCAGAATTTTATCTTAAAAATATTCAATGACTTTGAAAGTCCAAAATTTTGTCAGCAGTTTGTATGTTAGAAACACCTACTATTTATCAAAAATAAAAACTGCATATTTTACACAAGAGGCTTTGTTTTATTCACATGATATTGTCCACTGCCATTTGTAATCCCGCTCAAAGGTAGTTGAGAAATATAAATATATATACCAAACTTATTCCTTGGTCTAAGACAAAAATAATATGTTTTCGAAGATAAACCTGCTGAATAATGTCCGAAAAAATCAGTAAAATTGCTTATGATATTGGATATCATGTCACTTAACAAGCCAATGTGATATTTGAAATGTTTATATTTACACTTTCTCAGAAAATATATGTTTAATTTATTTCAACAGTTTAACTTGTACCCAACCTACATAATTTACAATGTATTTTTACACGTCGCTTCTACTTCTTGATATTATTCATTTTCGACTATATGAAATATAAAACACAATAAAGGAAAAAAAATTATCAATATCTGTTTTAAATATGTACATAGAAGGAAAGGAATTTAACGAAAATTCAGTATAAATCAATGTCGGTACAGGCAGTTGTCTATGCTCTAATTATAAAATTAAATGCAAATTACAGGTGTTGTTTGCAATTCTATCTGATCAGATCAGATTTAAGCATGATTAAGACAATTATGCCAGTAGAAGTCATACAGATATTTTTTAACTTAATGCAAGTGTTAAATTCATGATAGTATTCTTAATTACTCAACATTACTGGTTAATTATATTCATTTAACTTGACATCAACACAGAGAGTGTTTTACTTAATTCGTCTTCAGTCCAGCGATAATAAAGTAATTTACACGCATTATTATTTATTACCCCTGCATTTAAAACGTTCCAACATGGGTTTTCCGCAAATTTTACGTTCAGCTAATTGCAGAAGGAATGGCTTCAGCAGCAGGTGGTAATGTTGTTATAACTTCCAATCATTTCATTCTCTTTTTTATCATTTCTTCTCTGCAACTGAAAGTATTTCTCAACAGATCCAATAATCCGGTAATACTGTGCAATTTTCAACGTAAAGCAATGTTCCAATAACGCAGCCTTTTTTTAAAGCGTAACACTGCATGTATAATCTAAAACATGATAAAAACATAAACAAAGTAAAGCATATAGACAGCAAACTCGAAACGTAAAAATAAGGAACTTAGCGCGGCAACGCATGCAAAACAACGCTGGTGTGTTTAAAACAGTAGTTTGCAAAAAAATGCCCACACTCTATCTCCCTACTATATTCCAGTGATATAGAAATTCAGGATTCGCCACCGAAAGTGCATAATTGTCGGATATGCAGCGCACTCGCGCAAAAAATGTCGTATGTACTGACAATATAGGTCGTGCATATTTTACCTTTAAAAGTGATGGTGTTTTATTGTAGGAGTAGTCGTAGGAAGTGCTCGAATCGAATACATTCTAGACAGCAAAAGTAAACTATTTCGTCCAGTAATGATTCAGCCGACTCCAAGTCACATAAAATTCCAGAAAATCTTAACGTAGATCTATCTCCTTCAAGTTCAAATGTGACTTGCTGAAAATGTTGTTATACTTTTTGTGCCCCATCCCGCATTTCACGTAGTAAGACTAGAGTTATGGCCCTTGACAGTCAAAATGTACATAAACGGTCTAAACATTTGTGTCGCATGTACCTCAAAAGTATATGCGCCAAGAGTCATGAAACCATACAAGAATTAAATTCAGCATGCGAAGTTGTGCACCAGTGCTTTTATTTGAGGTTTCACTCAGTAAAAACAGATTTATGTCCCTTGAGGTGGTCAAATATATACGTAAATGGCATGTGAAAGCTTGTGTAGCACGTATCTCAAAAAGTATTTGACCTAGAGGCATGCAACCGTAAAGGAGCATTATTCCGCATGTGAGTAAGAAAAGTAGTTATGAAACTGATTATAACATTGTGCAATTTGTTGTGTAAGAAAAATAAATGTTCATAATTTTTAGGTGGGTGTGGTAATGAAAAAATACTTTTGTGGGCGGAGTGAATATTTTTTTTAATTTTTCTTGAAAACAAGCACGGGTTGATATTATTTTTTTTTTTGGTTTAGAATTTTTTGTCTTAGTTTTAGCTTACATAATATAAAATTTTGTGAAATTCTGTCCGCTAGATTTTTCATATCATTAAGAAATACTTCGTGTTTTTCTCAGTTTCAGATACTTTCGACATCTGTCAAGAGTAATGTTTGTGAGTTAATATATCTATATGTTGACATTTTATGCATAGTTATAGTGGTTTCATTAATTGTAATGCATAAACAGTAACATCATAGTGAAATTTTAAGTAAATAGTTGTTTGCAGTAGTTTTATTATGACATGTATGTATTGTTTCTTCAGACAAAAATACCGATTTGCTGTTCTTAATAAACTTTGAATATTGAAAAAGAAGAAGCACGGGTACCTATCATTTTTATTTTTTATTTTAGCTTGTCATACATCAATCTATAAATATGCAAAGTTATAGGGAATCGAGATCGAATCCCACTACGGTAACATACGAGGTAATCCAAACAACACATACTATCCAAATAAAAAAATATGGAGTTCCGGTTTAGACCATGGGCGTGCGACGACCCCGATGAAATTCGGGATATCACGGTCTTCGTTAATATTAATAAGCGTCCGTCAGATCAGTAGGCCAAACGCAATATTCACACAATAAGATGTCTGCGACACGACAGAATATTCAAAGTAAGCTGTTAATTTTGTTGTGTCACAAGCTAATCAGCCGGTATCATGACTACACTGATATCTAATATGCTTTATTCATTACTGAGTAGCATTTTTAAACGGCGACATTTTGAACATTTTTATCTTTACATTGATTTACAACTGAGAGTAGATAGAGTTACACTGGCGCCGACATTTTGAAAATTTGAGAAAATAAAATCTTTCTCCATCGAGTTCTTCAGCTCGGGGAATGAGAGAATAGTTTCGCCTTTGTGTCGCTTTTCAGTTCGTATTTTAATTCCTTTCCGGTACTTTAATTTCTTCGAACTTCTCTGTTACTCACTAAGCTTATATTGAATTTTTAAAATTAAGAAATCCGTGATTTTACATGCAGGCATGACTGATTAATGGAATTATTTTACTTTTATATAGAATATGGACAGCATGTGCATGGTTGGACCTGTTGACATTTTTAGAAACGTGAGTAACTAAACTTTCCATAGTATAATAATATGAAATAAGGCACTGCCTCAATCGGGAATCGATCAGACTTCAACTCGTTTCTTTAACATTTAAAAAAAACCTGTCTACTAGGGTGTTAAGAGGCAAATTGTTGAGAAGCACAATGACAGACTTAGGGTGATCACATCAGCTCACACTGTGCTCAGGTGAGCTAACAAGAGCTGTCACAGGAGACAGCGCGCTCGACTATTTCGATGCTGGATAGTGAAACTGGGCACAACTAGAGCTGTCACTGGAGTGTTTAATGACTCCAATTGTGGATGAAGATATTGCGCAATAGCCTGAGTCTTTGTCAAAAATATCAACTTAAAGTAATAAGAGAGGTAAAAATAAAATGTATCAAAACACTATATAAGTATATCTTAAGCAAAAAGGGGCATAATTCATTAAATATGTTATGCAGCTTGTGTCATATAGTGTGGGTGATGATGTTGAACATCTATTTTAAGTTTTAATCAAATCCATTCAGTAATAACAGATACAGAGTGAAAGTGCATCAAAACTTTAACCTAAAATTCTAAGTAAAAAGGGGGAATAATTAATGAAAAATTGATGCCAGAGTCATGCACCTTGCGTCATATGGTGTGGGTGATGATGTTGAACAACTATTTTAAGTTTGAACCAAATCCATTCAGTAATAACAGAGACAGAGTGAAAGTGCATCAAAACTTTGACCTAAATTTCTAAGTAAAAAGGGGAAATAATTAATGAAAAATTGGTCCCAGAGTTATGCACCTTGTGTCATATGATAAGGGTAATGAAGTTGAACAATTATTTAAGTTTGAATCAGATCCATTCAGTAATAACAGAGATAGAGTGAAAGTGCATAAAACTCTAACCTGAAATTCTAAGTAAAAAGGGGAATAATTCATGAAAAATTGTGCCAGAGTTATGCATCTTGTGTCATATGATGTGGGTGATAATGTTGAACAACTATTTCAAGTTTGAATCAAATCCATTCAGTAATAACAGAGGTAGAGTGAAAGTGCACCAAAACTTTAACCTGAAATTCTAAGTAAAAAGGGGGAATAAATCATGAAAACATGGTGCCAGAGTTATGCACCTTATGTCATATAATGTGGGTGATGATGTTGAACAACTATTTTAAGTTTGAATCAAATCCATTCAGTAATAACAGAGATAGAGTGAAAGTGTAAGTGAAAAGGGGGGGATAATTCATGAAATATTGGTGCCAGAGTTATGGCCCTTATGTTAGATGATGTGGATGATGATGAGGAATAAGTATTTCAAGTTTGAATCAAATCCATCAAGTAATTACAGAGATAAGTTGAAAAAAGAGAAAGTGCACCAAAACTTTAACCAAGGTGGGGACGCGGAAAGACGCCGACGCCGGGGCGAGTAGGATAGCTCTCTTTATACTTCGTATAGCCGAGCTAAAAATCATACAAACTGAAACGTTACTAGATTGCAATTCACTGTTAACAAGACTGTAACAGACAGACACACATGTAACAATCTATTTGCACCACGGCAGGTTAAGAGCTCAGACTAGGGAGACATATTAGCCTTCTTGTGCAGGCTTGATTTTTTCTATTTGTGTTAATTGTAATTCTGAAATTACTCGCTCTTAGTACCATGCTTGGTAAAACAAATCCTAATTTTACTTTTATATACACATTGCAAAGACTTGCATCACACTTTATTTATTGAATGAACTGTTCACATGTTTAAGTTTTATCTGTATACACATTTATAATGATCACAGATCACATAATTTGTTTTATCCATACATGAAATAAAGCTTAACTGTGAATAACAACTTTTAATAACAGTACTGGATGCTTTTGTCAGGCTTTGAAGTAAGTATTGTCAAAATAAAGAAAATGTGACTTGCTGTAATCTGTATTCTAAAATGTACCATGTCTCTTGCAACAAGAACAAATAAACAAGAGAGTCATGAAGGCCCTGTATCGCTCACCTGACATATTGACCTAAAGATCATCAAGATCAACATTCTGACCAAGTTTCATTAAGATATGAACATAAATGCAGCCTCTAAAGTGTTCTTTAGCTTTCCCTTTGATTTGACCCGGTGACCTAGTTTTTGACCCCACATGACCCAGATTCAAACTTGACTTAAAGATCATCAAGATTAACATTCTGATTAAGTTTCATATGTACCAAACTTTATCATCCTAGGCTCAAGGTCTCAAGTTATCATTCGGAAACGGTTCAACTGTTCAGGGTCACTGTGACCTTGACCTTTGATCTACTGACCTCAAATTCAAACAACTTATATTTTATCATGTTACACCTGTGTTACAAAAGCTATGGTCCTAGGCCAAAGCGTTCGCAAGTTATCATCCAGACCTGTATTTTCTGATGTTACACCTGTGAATCAAAAAATATTTAAATCGGCCAAGCTTTTCATGAGTTATCATTCGGAAACCATGAAAACCAACTGACTGAAAGACAGACAAGCTTACTACATGGGGGTATAACAAAACATTCTCTTTAAAATTTCATGGAGAATATTACTTAAATATAACTATGTTAATTAGTAGACAACCTTTACAAAATAAACCAGAAAACAATTATCTAAAATAAGATTAATGAAACTTTAGTATGTTTTATGAGCATAACAAAACCAATGTGATAATAGTACTTTATCTCTTAAAGTAACAGAGCTTAGTCAGTCACTGCTGTTCTCAAAATAAATTTAGTTTCCAAGTAAATCCTGAATTTCTATCCTTAAAAGTTTTTTTTTTATTCAAGTTCCCTTGTTCTTCTGTCTTTTCATATTTTCTGGTGTTTCTTTCTTGCTTTTCAAGTATACTGGTTTTGTTGACCTTCCGTTTTCTAGCTGCCTGCTCTCAAGAAGTAAACCTGTAAAACACAAATCAAACATTGTAAATTGATAAAAAGAGACCCCCCCAAAAAAGACATGTTTTCATACTCAAAGCTTTCAGAAAGCAGGCAAACTAAAACAAATAAATATAAAATTTCTATTACAAATTGGACATTATTCTGAACAATTTGAAATATTTTCAGCTGTTTCAGTACAGAGTTGGCCAAAGTTTTTCCTAAACAAGTCTATGTAAACCATATGACCAAATGGCAGGGCCATATTTGACCCAAGAGGGATAATCTGAACTAACTTGAATGGCTAAGTCAAATTTGGTAATGGGTCACCTAGAGAATATTTCCATAATTTTTTTTTGAAATCCAGCCAGGCCTTTTCACCAGCAAATTGGATAGAGGCCAAGGCCTTTAAAATTTGGAAATTTATGTGCGATAACTGCCCAGTTTGGGAAGAAATGCTATTCATGGAAAGATGGTGTTAGTGTATAAATTTGAACAGTAATAAATATTTTCAACTCAGATTTAATTTTTACTGTAAAAGACTAGACTACAGCATTTTTCAGACTTCAAGTTTTACAAATCTAATCACAGGCCGTTTCTTCGGTATTATTACCCGTACCCTCAAAGTTACGCCTTTTTACCCCACGGTCGAAAGATTACCTCCAATTTCTTTTGATACTGCCACGTGTTTGATAGATTTGCAGTAATATTTCCCGTTATATGACATTTTGTCAGGAAAATAATCAACCGGAAGTAAACACCGAAAGACGAATTAAATTTATCTCCCCTGAAGCACGGATATATCAAAATATAAATTCCGGGACACGGAACATAACGGATTAGACTGGTATTTAAATGCGTATTACGCAGTGCTGTGCGCTATAGTAAGACAAACAAGAGCGCCGCCAAGCGGGGCAATATACGCCCGAAGGCTTACATCATAGGATAGGAGCAAAATTTTAAGAACTTGACTGTTGAAGCTCCAAAGGACTGGAACAACAAAAGGAAAACTTCAAAAAACAAATCTAAGTCCACAAAAAAAAAATTCAAAGTCTACAAAAAAATCTTTATCAGGTACTGGTATGTAAAAATACACCTTAAAATTGGAGGTACCATCCATGTTGTACCACAGAAAAGTGGTCTCGGTTTTTCCCTACGGCCAATAATAAAAAAGTTTCAAAATAAGCTATTTATAGTAACATAAAAGGGAAGTAATTCAAAAAAAAATTATTGTAAGTACAAAAAAAGAGATCTGCCAAATAAAAACAAGAGCACTGCAATGCAGAGCAATATACACAAAGCAAAGTCATATATGACCTTTGACCCTTAAGTGTGACCTTGACCTTGAAGCAAGTCATCCGGAACATGCGCTCTGCACGTCGTTGCAATGTGGTGAACATTTCTGCCAAGTTTCTTTGAAATCCTTCCAGCAGTTCAAGAGTTACAGAGCGGACACGAAACAAACTGATATGACTTTTGACTCCTAAGTGTGACCTTGACCTTGAAGCGAGACATCCGGAACATGCGCTCTGCACGTCGTCTGGGTGTGGTGAACATTTGTGTCAGGTTTCCTTGAAATCCTTCAAGGGGTTCAAGAGTTACAGAGCGGACACGAAATTGCTAACGGACAGACGGACAGACGGACGGACAGACGGACAGACGGACACCAGCGTCATAACATAATACGTCCCTTCGGGCGTATAAAAATCAATACCTGAGAGAACCGCTTCCTCCAGTAAAACTAAAATGTAAACAAAATTAAACCATTTGTTGATCTGATTTTTGGGAAATGTTACCTTGCATTTTGGGATGTTTCTCTGCCACAGTTGGGGAAAAAATGCAATATTTTTGGATTGGGAAGTGGCCGAATATAGGCCTTTGCCTTATAAGGATGAAAAGCCCTGCCGGCTAACAATTTCTGACAAGAAATCATTTTCAAAGTTTTTCTTTTCGGTTGCCATGGCAACAAGAGTTCTATATGGAATTAAATTCTTTGGGTAATTTTGAAAGAGGACCACCCAATGATCATTCCTGTGAACTCTGGTGTAAATCTGTCCAGTGGTTCTGAAGAAGATTTTTTACAAATTGTTGTCCATTTTTGGTTGAGAGCGATATATAAACACGTCCATTACCTATCACGTGACCGTTATTGTCATAAACTTGTGCCACTGCTGATAGACAGATCTCCTCTCTGTTTAACACGAGATGGCTGCCGTCCCAGTTCTTTATTCACAAAGAGCTGTAATACGTGAGTATTAACAAAATGATGCATAGCCCGATTTTATACATTTAAATTTAAAGCGCATGACGTAGACCCCATATCTTTAGATTTAATGATCAAAAACCTAAAAGCGCTTAAGTTATACACTTAGCAGTTTTGTTAAAATCCAAATGCTAAAGGGGCCTCCGTGGCCAAGTGGTTTAGGTCGCTGACTTCAAATCACTTGCCCCTCATCGATGTGGGTTCGAGCCTTACTCTGGGCGTTGAATTCAGCATATAAGGAAGCCATCCAGCTGGCTTACGGAAGGTGGGTGTTTCTACCCAGGTGCCCGCTCGTGATAAACCAATGCACGGAGGGGCGCCTGTGGTCCTCCTCCAACATCAAGGCTGGAAATATATATGACCTATAATTTGTCGGTACGACGTTAAACCCAACAAAACCAAAAACACAGAACCAAAGGCTCAACAAGCAATGTGAGTGTATTGACTCACAAGACTAAGCTCGTTTTCACAGCATGGAAAACTAAAAGCAGACATATATGAACAATGGCGAAAGTGAAAAATGTCACGTTTTAAATGTGTTTGTGATCGGAAAAACATTTATCTAATTACATCTTTTTGCATTGTTGTAATTCTTAGTTGGCACTTACGTACGTATACAATTACAATAATTAGGTCCAATTACTTTCGTCACGACTTGAGATTTCTATGACACCGTCAAAACTGACAATAACAATTCTAATGCCGTGTGTGGGGGCATATTTCAGCACCTAGATAGCTAGCTAACTTAACACGAAAGTATGAGTTATCACAATACCAGTTCTAACTGGACATGATCCTTTCTGTTACAGATGAGTGTTAACTACAAGGTCCTTTATAAAAAGTCAGTGTTTATTCATACAGAAAAGGATGAAACTTTGTAATTAATGATGCAAGTTTCCTGTCTCAGCTGGAATATGTTTTATATTTCCAAGTTATGAACATCATGCCTTACTGCTGTAAAAGCCCATGTGAAAAGATATTGTAACAAAGTATACGGAAACTCTGGTAAAAACTTATTTTGGTCGGTAAAAAAATTCTGGCGAAATCCTGGATAAATTTAGAATTAATAATTACAAGGTGTCTTCAGTCAGTACATACAAGTTTTCTAGTTTCTATAATACCGCTTTACCACATAATTTGATAAATGAAACAATAACTGCCCTAATCCACAAGACTTTTGCCAGGGAAAACGCTAATTTTCTCGCTTGCAATTTTGATAAGGAATTTTTTACTAGTTGCATTGTAAATAAAATATACTACGAGAGCCTGTGACGAAGTTTGTAAAGCCTTTTCCTTTTTATTGAACAATGTTTACGTCAGGTTTGGGAATGCAGTTTTCAGGCAAGTAACTAGTATTCCCATGGAAACAACATGTGCATAAATTGATTTTCATTTCCGTACGCCGAATCTAGGCTTTATTCTACGTTTTCCGGATAAATGACGTTACGCCATCACCTCCAGTTTTTCAAACGTGCAGAACTATTTTCAGGCATCTTGGTCTATTATACAGAGTATTGTTTTACTGCTCCAATGTGCTTGTTGACAGACTGAAACCACTTCATTGCAGCTCATAAGGTATTTCTATCTTTCTATTTCTTTATAGTTGCAGCTGTGGGAAGCAGTTTCAATCATTCAAAAAGCATGGTATACTGTAAAATCATTAATATTTGTGTGGATAGATTTTTGTGGTTAAGTCAGTGCACAGAATCAAATATCAAGGAACATTAGGCGTAAAAAAATGTTTCTTTCCGGTATCCCGACCTACCCTAAATTTTTGGCCTGACCCTAAATGTTTTGTCTTTTTTTCGAGAACATTTTCTTCAACTTTTTTGACAAAAAGTTGCAAAACAGCACTTTTTATGCTTTAAACATGGTCAGTGATGTTATAAATCAACTTACTGATGCTCTAGAGGCATAATCCCCCTATTTGTATTCATTTTTTGACACAAAAATAATTTCTGAAAAGTCTCCCTAAAAATAATTCAAATCCAAAGAAAAAGTTTGTCCGACCTACCTACCCTAATATTTTTAGCATGTTACCGGAAACAAAGAATTTTTTTAGGCCTTAGTAAAGACTCCATTTCATTTTCTTGATAAAAAGCTTTTCTGGAAAAAACCATAAAATTTATTACATGTATGCAAATTTAAACAATTATTAGCTCACCTGTCACAGGGTGACAACATTAGTTGATGTCCGTCATGTGTCAACAATTTGTAATGATCACTGGGTGGTCCTCTTTCAAAATTACCCAAAGAATTTAATTCCATAGAACTCTTGTTGCCATGGCAACCGGAATGATAATCGAAAAGAAAAACTTTGAAAATGATTTCTTGTCAGAAATTGTTAGCCGGCAGGGCTTTTCATCCTTATATGACAGAGGTCTATATTCGGCCACTTCCCGATCCAAAAATATTGCATTTTTTCCCCAACTGTGGCAGAGAAACATCCCAAAATGCAAGGTAACATTTCCCAAAAATCAGATCAATAAATGGTTTAATTTTGTTTACATTTTAGTTTTACTGGAGGAAGCGGTTCTCTCAGGTATTGATTTTTTGTCTTACTATAGCGCACAGCACTGCGTTAAACGCATTTAAATACCAGTCTAATCCGTTATGTTCCGTGTCCCTGAATTTATATTTTGATATATCCGTGCTTCAGGGGAAATAAATTTAATTCGTCTTTCGGTGTTTACTTCCGGTTGATTATTTTCCTGACAAAATGTCATATAACGGGAAATATTACTGCAAATCTATCAAACACGTGGCAGTATCAAAAGAAATTGGAGGTAATCTTTCGACCGTGGGGTAAAAAGGCGTAACTTTGAGGGTACGGGTAATAATACCGAAGAAACGGCCTGTGATTAGATTTGTAAAACTTGAAGTCTGAAAATGCTGTAGTCTAGTCTTTTACAGAAAAAATTAAATCTGTGTTGAAAATATTTATTACTGTTCAAATTTATACACTAACACCATCTTTCCATGAATAGCATTTCTTCCCAAACTGGGCAGTTATCGCACATAAATTTCCAAATTTTAAAGGCCTTGTCCTCTATCCAATTTGCTGGTGAAAAGCCCTGGCTGGATTTCAAAAAGATTTTATGGAAATATTCTCTAGGTGACCCTCTACCAAAATTGACTTAGCCATTCAAGTTAGTTCAGATTATCCCCCTTGGGTCAAATATGGCCCTGCCATTTGGTCATATGGTTTACATAGACTTGTTTAGGAAAAACTTTGGCCAACTCTGTATTGAAACAGCTGAAAATATTTCAAATTGTTCAGAATAATGTCCAATTTGTAATAGAAATTTTATATTTATTTGTTTTAGTTTGCCTGCTTTCTGAAAGCTTTGAGTATGAAAACATGTCTTTTTTGTTGGGGTCTCTTTTTATCAATTTACAATGTTTGATTTGTGTTTTACAGGTTTACTTCTTGAGAGCAGCCAGCTAGAAAATGGATGGTCAACAAAATATAAAGACAAATATAAAACAGGGAATGCCACGCACCAAAAACGCAGCCTCCCCAAAACGAAAACCACAGCACGCAGACGCGTGCACCACACACACACACACACACACGCACACACACACACACGCACACACAGCCAACATATTAGGACAAAACGAACAAACAGAGGAACACACAACCACACAAAGCCTACACAAGAGGACAAAACGAACAAACAAAGTAACACAGTGGGGCACCGCCTTGGAACGGTCAGTGGCAAAAACACCACTGGGGAGTTTAAACCGGTTTATGGTGCGCACCCAACCTCACTCGTACCCCCACCATGTTCCAAAGACATGGGACAGTGTAAATAAAAGTAATCTTCTCCAGGTGAATCTCTTACACACGTAAAGGAAACAAAAAGGCATGGCATGTAAAACACAAAAATGCTCGTGTATAAATATATAAAAAGCAAACCTTAAGAACCAAAAAACGTATGTACTCAATGCCTTTTCAGAAGACAGAGCAACAAGAGAAACACCCTTAAGGGCCCGACGAAACAGGCCAGAAGACAAATATCAAAACAGTTCAGTCCTGGTAGGATTTCTAAACTGCTTTTCATAGAGTCCTCCCCCTCTTCCGTCAGACACAATCAAAGAGGGAAGCGTAGTGTCCAACTGTAAACGGGTTGAACACTAAACATGCGGTATGTCTCAAAACAGTTGGGTCGTAACCTCTTTTAATAAAACGTTTTATAATTTTACCAAATACATTTGGAAAATTACCATGACCCAATATCTTACGAAGTTTATAAACCACATCCCCATAAAAAACGGGTTTAGAAATACCTTCTCGCAGAAGTGTCTTTAAATTACTATTGAATTTTAAAACTAAATCAGAATTACGATAGTAAAATTTAGCAAAATATTTATTCAATTTGTAATAACGGTAGCCTTGCTGAAGAAGTTTACTTGTAATATATTGATTACGTTCATTGAATTGCTTGACATGACTACACGCTCTGGCAAACCGGATTAATTGAGAAATATATACCCCATAAGATGTAGCCTGAGGTACATCCCCATCCAAATGGGGAAAATTTACAATACTAAAATTAAAATCATCCCTCTTGTCATAAATTTTGGTATGTATAATATTGTCATAAATAGAGAGATGTAAATCTAAAAATGAAGCATCAGTATCCGAATTGTTAGTTTTAATTAACTGAAGCTCCCTAGGATAAATAGTACCCACCAAATGACCAAAAAACGGATTATCCATATTAAGAATATCATCCAGATAGCGTGATGTATTATTAAATGCAGTTATAATATCTGCCTGCGTATCTGGAGAAAGGCTCAACATAAAGTCTCTTTCATAACAAAACAAAAACAAATCTGTGACAAGGGGTGCACAATTTGTTCCCATGGGAATACCAACAACTTGTCTAAAAACTGCATTCCCAAACCTGATGTAAATGTTGTTCAATAAAAAGGAAAGGGCTTTACAAACTTCGTCACAGGTCCACATTGTATAATGTTTAATAATATTGCTAGTAAAAAAAGCTTTATCAAACTTGCAAGCGAGAAATGTAGCATTCTCTCTGGCAAAAGTCTTTTGAATTAGGGCAGTTAATTTGTCATTTATTAAGTTATGTGGTAAAGTGGTATACAAAGTAGAAAAATCGTATGTACTGACTGTAGAAACCTTGTAATTATAAAACCAGTATACTTGAAAAACAAGAAAGAAACACCAGAAAATATGAAAAGACAGAAGAACAAGGGAACTTGAATAAAAAAAAAACTTTTAAAGATAGAAATGCAGGATTTACTTGGAAACTAAATTTATTTTGAGAACAGCAGTGACTTACGAAGCTCTGTTACTGTAAGAGATAGAGTACTATTATCACATTGGTTTTGTTATGCTCATAAAACATTCTAAAGTTTCATTAATCTTATTTTAGATAATTGTTTTCTTGTTTATTTTGTAAAGGTTGTCTACTAATTAACATAGTAATATTTAAGTAATATTTTCCATGAAATTTTAAAGAGAATGTTTTGTTATACCCCTATGTAGTAAGCTTGTCTGTCTTTCAGTCAGTTGGTTTTCATGGTTTCCGAATGATAACTCATGAAAAGCTTGGCCGATTTAAATATTTTATGATACACAGGTGTAACATCAGAAAATACAGGTCAAATTCGACTTTGGGGTCAGTAGGTCAAAGGTCAAGTTCACAGTGACCCTGAACAGGTAAATGGTTTCTGGATGATAACTTGCGAACGCTTTGGCCTAGGATCATAGCTTTTGTAACACAGGTGTAACATGATAAAATACAAGTTGTTTGAATTTGAGGTCAGTAGATCAAAGGTCAAGGTCACAGTGACCCTGAACAGTTGAACCGTTTCCGAATGATAACTTGAGACCATGAGCCTAGGATGATAAAGTTTGGTACACAGGTGTCACATCATGAAATACAGGTCAAGTTTTACTTTGAGGTCAGTAGGTCAAGGTCACAATGAGGCAAAACAGTGAAATGTTTTTCAGATTATAACTTGGGAAAGCTTGAGCCTAGGATCATGAAAATTGTTAGGGAGGTTGATTATGACCAGCAGGTGACCCCTTATGATGTTGAGGTCAGTAGGTCACAGGTCAAGGTCACACTGACCTGGTTCTTTAAAATAATGCACGGAGGGGCACCTGGGGTCTTCCTCCACCATTAAAGCTGGAAAGTCGCCATATGACCTATCCTGTGTCGGTGTGACGTTAAATCCAACAAAATAAATAACGGTTCTTTAAAACGGTTTTTGGACAGTAACTTCAGAATGCTTGGGATGTGGATCATAAAATTCAGTACAAGGTTGGTCTTGACCAGCAGATGACCCGTATTGATTTTAAGTTCCAAAGGTCAGGATGACCCGGAACATTTAAACCTTTTCCATACAACAACTTGAGAACACTTGGGCGGAGGATCATGAAACTATGGCGATTGATCTGGACCAGCAGATGATCTGTATTGAATTTGAGGTCATAAGGTCATAGCTCAAGAAAGTGCAACTTTGACATTGGCTTAGTTCTGTGATAAGGCCATATTGCGGGGTATAATTCGTCACTCCTGTGACAACTCTAGTGTTAAGCTCACCTGAGCACAAAGTGCTCAAGGTGAGCTTTTGTGATCGCCCTGTGTCCGATGTCCGTTCGTTCGTCAGTCGTCAACAATTTGACAGTTAACACTCTAGAAGTCACAATTTTGACCTAATCTTAATGAAACTTGGTCAGAATGTTACACTCAGTAAAATCTTAGATGCCTTTGATATTGGGTTATCTGGGGTCAAAAACTAGGTCACCAGGTCAAATCAAAGAAAAAGCTTGTTAACACTCTAGACGTCACAACTTTGGCCCAATCTTAATGAAACTTGGTCAGAATGTTACCCTTAATAAAATCTTGGATAAGTTTAATATTGGATTATCTGGCGTCAAAAACTAGGTCACCAGGTCAAATCAAAGGGAAAGCTTGGTAACACTCTAGACGTCACAATTTTGGTTCAATCTTAATGAAAATTGGTCAGAATGTTATCCTCAATAAAATCTTTGACGAGTTTGATATTAGGTCATCTGGGATCGAAAACTAGGTCACCCGGTCAGGACAAAGGAAAAGCTTGTTAACACTCTGGAGTTCACAATGTTGGCCCAATCTTAATGAAACTTGGTCATAATGTTACCCTCAGTAAAGTCTTAGAAAAGTTCAATATTGGGTTATTTGGATTGAAAAACTAGGTCACCAGGTCAAATCAAAGGAAAAGCTTGTTAACACTGTAGAGGTCACATTTAAGACTATATCTTCATAAAACTTGGTCACATTGGTAATCTTGATGATCTCAAGGTCCAGTTTGAATCTTGATTATGTAGGATGAAAAACTAGGTCACAAAACTTAAACATGTGAACAATTTATTCAATAATTCAATAAATAAAGTGTGATGCAAGTCTTTGTAATGTGTATATAAAAGTAAAATTAGGATTTGTTTTACCAAGCATGGTACTAAGAGCGAGTAATTTCAGAATTACAATTAACACAAATAGAAAAAAGTCAAGCCTGCACAAGAAGGCTAATATGTCTCCCTAGTCTGAGCTCTTAACCAAATAGATTGTTACATGTGTGTCTGTCTGTTACAGTCTTGTTAACAGTGAGTTGCAATCTAGTAAGTTTTCAGTTTGTATGATTTTTAGCTCGACTATACGAAGTATAAGGAGAGCTATCGTACTCGCCCCGGCGTCAGCGTCTTTCCGCGTCCCCACCTTGGTTAAAGTTTTGGTGCACTTTCTCTTTTTTCAATTTTATCTGTAATTACTTGATGGATTTGATTCAAACTTGAAATACATATTCCTCATCATCCTCCACATCATCTAACATAAGGGCCATAACTCTGGCACCAATATTTCATGAATTATCCCCCTTTTCACTTAGATTTTCAGGTTTTTGGTGCACTTTCACTCTATCTCTGTTATTACTGAATGGATTTGATTCAAACTTGAAATATTTGTTCAGCATCATCACCCATATCATATGACACAAGATGCATAACTCTGGCACAATTTTTCATGAATTATTCCCCTTTTTACTTAGAATTTCAGGTTAGAGTTTTATGCACTTTCACTCTATCTCTGTTATTACTGAATTGATCTGATTCAATTTTAAATAATTGTTCAACATCATTACCCTTATCATATGACACAAAGTGCATAACTCTGGGACCAATTTTTCATGAATTATTTCCCCTTTTTACTTAGAAGTTTAGGTCAAAGTTTTGATGCACTTTCACTATGTCTCTGTTATTACTGAATGGATTTGATTCAAACTTAAAATAGTTGTTCAACATCATCACCCACATTATATGACACAAGGTGCATAACTCTGGCATCAATTTTTCATTAATTATTCCCCCTTTTTACTTAGAATTTTAGGTTAAAGTTTTGATGCACTTTCACTCTGTCTCTGTTATTACTGAATGGATTTGATTCAAACTTAAAATAGTTGTTCAACATCATCACCCACACTATATGACACAAGCTGCATAACTCTGGCACCAATATTTAATGAATTATGCCCCTTTTTGCTTAGGATATACTTATATAGTGTTTTGATACATTTTATCTTTACCTCTCTTATTACTTTAAGTTGATATTTTTGACATAGACACAGGCTATTGTGCAATATCTTCATCCACAACTGGAGTCATTAAACACTCCAGTGACAGCTCTAGTTGTGCCCAGTTTCACTATTCAACATCGAAATAGTCGAGCGCGCTGTCTCCTGTGACAGCTCTTGTTAGCTCACCCGAGCACAGTGTGAGCTGATGTGATCACCCTAAGTCTGTCATTGTGCTTCTCAACAATTTGCCTCTTGACACCCTAGTAGACAGTTTTTTTTAAATGTTAAAGGGACGAGTTGAAGTCTGATCGATTCCCGATTGAGGCAGTGCCTTATTTCATATTAGAAAATTCTGTCCGCTAAAAATAATTGTGAAAAACATCTTTAAGTACAAATTTATGTTTAAGTTTGATTATTTTTACTCCAGTTATGCCCTTTTCTAACAAAATATCACAACTACTTATGTGCTTAACGTTTCATACATGTGTTTAGCCTATTCAAATGAAACCGGGTGTGCCTCTGTATCATGAAATAGACATGCGCATATTGTAGTGAGTTTCATGTCCTTAAGTTAAGCCCTATTCTGTATTTTACAGTATTACAACTATATTTGTACAACTATATATTTACCTTGTGTATTCAATTTCCCATACAGTCACCATTCAATTAAAATTAAATTTGGTAAACTTTATTAACATAAGGTGGACATGCGCATATTGTCTGAATGTTATGTCCGAGTATATTTCCTGGAATTATGCCATTTTTATAACTTTGTATTATTACAATTACATTTGTATGTTTTGTACTCAACTCCTCCTATAGTTTCCATCCAGTTTAATAAATCTTGGTTTATACCAACAGCATGACATTGACATACCTATTATAACTTTCATGTCCGTTTATTATTTCTTTAGTTATGTCACTTTTCGGCCTTTTATTCTTCGTGTTTGCAATTCTTTTACAGTGACCAATCAATTCAGATGAAAGTTTGAATACATAGTCATTATAAGTTGATTTGTGCATATTGTTGGAATTTTTGTAGCTGAAAACAGTGTTTGAAGTGAGCCCCGTTTCTTAAAATTTAGATAATCATTCTATGAAATATTTTAGGGGTATCTATGTCTTGTTAACATCATTCTCGTTGCCTGAGTTACGGCCCTTTTAGACTTTAAAATATCACACCTACGTTTGTACCGTATGTACTCAAATCCTACGACAAGTTCTATCCAGTTAAACTAATCTTGGTGTAAATCATTAGCATAAAGGGGACATGGTAATGTTGTCAAAATTTTCTTGTTCATGTGCTTATCATTAAGGTATTCACATAATAGAAAACTTTGGTATCTAGCATCACAGGGCAGAAGAGGATATGTAACAAGTAGAAGTAGATATCTCTCATCAAAAATAAGTAATACAAGGGAGAAAAATGGAATAAGTAACAATTTAATTTTCATATGAAAATGACCAATGCACTAAACAGAAATTAAGCAAGTAAAAATGTATGCACATGACTAGGCTAGAATATATAAGGAAATCATGAGACGTGGAATATCCATGAAAACCATGTGTTTATAACCGCAAATCATTTTCTAAATAAATACTAGTAAGTGCGATAAGGGACGAAATATGGTCTTTTATACACATAAAAATCCTCCTAATGTAACGCTTACTTTTCTGGGGCAAATATTTAAATGTTACCTAACTTGATTTCGCATACGTTTAGACAAATATATTGTACGCCTCTTTCTTGTAATTTCGAGTCTACTCATTTATTCGAGCCTTTGGAAAAAGGGCACTTGCAGGAATAAAAAGAAAAGTAGCATTATTCATATCAAAATAGAAAAATAATCGACAGAAAATTTTGTCACAAATTTGCTTATTTAAAATCATTGGGGTAATATATAACCTTCATATAGCAAACAGTAACCATGTTTTTGTTGTCTGCAAACACAATAGCACCATTGTACCGCTCTGTATGTATTAAAAAAGTATCCATTTATAATATACAAAATCAGAACATATTTAATCAGATCGAACCGCCACATAGACCTATACAAAAGCTGAAGTGCAAACGTAGGACCCTGAACTCGAAAAAAAAACCCAGCTAAAACAATTTTCGAAGTAAGTGTTTTACAGTTTGTTTTTCTATTTTGAAATGAATTGAACTAAAATGGAATAGAGAGAAAAAGTTGAAAGACTGACTACATTTGGATTTAGAAATCTATAATCTAAACAATCCCGATTTCAGTACAGAGTAAAATTGATCTATTTAAAACAAACAGAAAAGCATGATCAGTGAACAGAAATACACTAGCATATTCAAGTTGAAATATACAAATATCATAGAACTACAAACGTAGAACATGATCCGCTGTTCATATTCAAATAGCTACATATATGTAACCTGATCTAATCATGACACAGAAAAAAACTATTGACAAAATTAAAGTAATGCAGTTTTATGAATGGAATTCCATAGTAACATAATTTACTACTATCATCTCACTGGTTTATACAAACACTACACACATATCATTGGATGAAAACTGAAAAAATATACTAATGTATGGAAGGTAACGAGAATGCACTTATATGTACAAAAGACAGTAAGTGAACTTTATGGGATATTTTACCAATGACATTCTTTATATACTTAATCAAAAGGTAAGATTTACGTTTTATTTACTTTTGCATGCTTTATTGATTTTGTGCTATATTATAACAGCTGTCCATTGCAAAAATTTGAACAATACCATCTTCTACACTGCTAGTCACCAGCATTATATCTATGATTAACACTGCATATATACTGTTATTTGATTGCTTGACATTTAGAAACACAAGTTATATGTGTGTCTAGCGTCCAGTAAGAATTATTTTCTAGGGCTTCATGCTGTAGCTTTATATTTCAAACATCACCATTTGTATTTGTTTGGGCAGAGAAATGCCCGGACCGCGCCCATCAGGATGAGCTTTCCGACCCAGCCTGGCTGCTGTAAAATGCACAAGTTCATATAAATTAGTTCCGGAAGTATCTTTCTCGAGTTTATACCGTGACCTAGAAAGAAAAAAATGTGTGAAACAATCTTTTTCATCTATTAGCTTGATCTATTCCTCAAAAGCCCGGCTAGCTTAGTTGAAAGCGTATCTACATTTTTAAGAATTTTAATGTGTGAGGGTCACGGGTTCAATTATCAAGTTGATTCATAACTTGTGACATATTTGACCTAGAACTATGAAACTGAAAATGAATTTAGATCAACGTAATGTGGTAGTATATACACTATTTCTTCTAGATCTATCCAGTTATTGCCCTTTAATTGTTTAAAAATCAACATATTTGTACACAAGAAACTAGCAAATTGGTGGAATTTCAGGAAACTCCTTTCTTTTATTTTCCATGGACATTTATTATCAACATGTGAAGTTGTGTACCCACACCCGGTCATACCACCGCCTTGGTCTGTCCCAACCCCAACCCTGCCCCTTCCCCAACCATTTTAAACCTTAAACCTTGTATGAATATTTATCAACATGTAAACATGCACCCTCCCCTACCTTGCTGCTACATCCAGTCCCCCCCCCCACCCCCAATCATGCACCTCGCCCCCCCCCCCATTGTTTCTTTCTTTTTTTTTTCTTTCAATATTTATTATCCCCCACAATTGTTTTTCATTCCTTACGTTTGAATTGTTCAAACTTTATTAGCATGTGAAGTTGTACCCCCTCTCCGCCACACCCTCACGTCACCACCCACATTCCGGATTTCTTACTTGATTATGCTCTCTAAAGGACATCTGCTCTTTCTCTTTTAAGTTCAAATCAATGAAATTATTTGTTTCTTAATCATATCCTTCGAGTTTTGCCGGATATATTTCTTTGTCATTTCTCATCACAAACTCATTCGGCAGGGGATACCGGTGTAACGGTCAGATTTTTCCCCAGTCAGTTTTTTCCCCGGGGAAAAAAAACTACCGGTTGATTTCTTCCCCGGGGAAAAAACAACTGGTTGATTCTTTCCCCAGGGAAAAAATCAACCGGTTGGTTTCCCCCCCCCCCCCTGGTTGGTTTTTATCCCCCCTCCTAGTTTTTGTGCATAAACAAGGGAGAAAAAAACAACCAGTTACTTTTTTTCTCCCCCTGATTGCCCCCCCCCCACCCACACACACCCCTAATAACTAAGTCTTTGTGCATAAACAAGGGAGAAAAAAACAACCGGTTGATTTTTTCTCCCCTTTGGTTGTTTTTTTTTTGTGTGTATTTTTCCCCCCAGGTATGTGTATATCTGCATGTCTGAATAATACATGGTGAAGGGGGAAGAAATTGACCAGTTGATTCTTTCTCCCCCCCCCCCATGGTATTTGTATATCTGCATGTCTGAATAATATACGGTGAAGGGGGAAGAAACTGACTAGTTGGTTGTTTTACATCTGCATGTCTGAATAATATACGGTGAAGGGGGAAGAAACTGACAAGTTGGTTGTTTTACATCTGCATGTCTGAATAATACACGGTGAAGGGGGAAGAAATTGACCAGTTGGTTTCCCCCCCCCCCCCCCCCCCTGGTATTTGTATATCTGCATGTCTGAATATTATACGGTGAAGGGGGGAAGAAACTGACTAGTTGGTTCTTTCCTCCCTAGTATGTGTATATCTGCCTGTTTGAATAATACATGGTGAATGGGGAAGAAATTGATCAGTTGTTTCTTTCTCCCCATGGTATTACTATATCTGCCTGTCTGAATAATATATAGTGAAGGAGTAAGAAACTGACTAGTTGGTTCTTTCCCCCCTGGTATTTGTATATCTGCATGTCTGAATAATACAAGGTGAAGAGGGAAGAAATTGACCAGTTGGTTCTTTCCCCCCTGGTATTTGTATATCTGCATGTTTGAATAATGTATGGTGAAGGGGGAAGAAACTGACTAGTTGGTTTTTTCCACCCTGATATTTGTATATCTGCCTGTCTGAATAATATACTGTGAAGGGGGAAGAAACTGACTAGTTGGTTCTTTCCCCCCTGGTATGTGTATATCTGCATGTCTGAATAATACACGGTGAAGGAGGAAGAAATTGACCAGTTGGTTTCCCCCCCCCCCCTGGTATTTGTATATCTGCATGTCTGAAAAATACATGGTGAAGGGGGAAGAAATTGACCAGTTTGATTCTTCCCCCCCCCCCCCATGGTATTTGTATATCTGCCTGTCTGAATAATATACGGTGAAGAAGGAAGAAACTGACTAGTTGGTTCTTTCCCCCCTGGTATGTGTATATCTGCATGTCTGAATAATATACGGTGAAGGGGGAAGAAACTGATCAGTTGATTCTTTTCCCTCATGGTATTTGTATATCTGCCTGTCTAAATAATATACGGTGAAGAGGGAAGAAACTGACTAGTTGGTTCTTTCCCCCCTGGTATGTGTATATCTGCATGTCTGAATAATACACGGTGAAGGGGGAAGAAACTGACCAGTTGATTCTTTTCCCCCATGGTATTTGTATATCTGCCTGTCTAAATAATATACGGTGAAGAGGGAAGAAACTGACTAGTTGGTTCTTCCCCCCTGGTATGTGTATATCTGCATGTCTGAATAATACACGGTGAAGGGGGAAGAAACTGACCAGTTGGTTTTTCCCCCCTGGTATTTGTATATCTGCATGTCTGAATAATACACGGTGAAGGGGGAAGAAACTGACTAGTAGGTTGTTTCCCTCCTGGTATGTGTATATCTGCATGTCTGAATAATACACGGTGAAGGGGGAAGAAATTGACCAGTTGGTTGTTTTCCCCCTGGTATGTGTATATCTGCATGTTTGAATAATACATGGTGAAGGGGGAAGAAATTGACCAGTTGGTTTTTTCCCCCCTGGTATTTGTATATCTGCATGTCTGAATAATACACGGTGAAGGGGGAAGAAATTGACCAGTTGGTTTTCCCCCCTGGTATTTGTATATCTGCATGTCTGAATAATATACGGCGAAGGGGGAAGTAAATGACTAGTTGGTTCCTTCACCCCAGGTAAGTGTATATCTGCATGTCTGAATAATACACAATGAAAGGGGATGAAACTGACTAGTTGGTTCTTTCCCAACTTGTATGTATGTATATGCATGTCTGCATAATACAATATGATGGGGGGAAGAAACTGAATAATTGATTATTTCTTCGTATTAATAATGTATACATCTACTTGCTTTAATGATAAATTAGGAAGTGTTAAAGAACTAATCGGCCCTTTCAGATTACTATGGAAACTTTGGTTTAAGTAGGGTATGGAGTAGTTTGGAAACCTGTGGCATACTTTGACAATATTCATATAAACTTAAGACATTTAAAGGAAAATTAAATATACTTTCTGCCTATTTTGACAAATAAAAATGCAACTAACTTCATTTTCAAATATCAAAACACTTTGTTTGTGAACCTGTAACTATACTTTCCTTATTTTGGCTATTTTCGGAAGTAACTGATAATTTTTTAAGACAATTGTTAAAGTTTCTGTTAGTCAGAAAAGGTTGTATCAATATGCATTTTCCTTATACAGTTGTTGTGCAAAACTGAGGCGGCTGAAATCTTTGACGTTATCAAGCTCAAGAATATAACATGGTTATATAGTATTATTCTATAGTAGTGAAGTAAAATTGTTAATATTTGATTTGGTATGTATTAAAATCTTTACTAAGGTTAAAGTCAGTTACACAGTAATTTATCATTCATGAATAAGCATTTTTGATAACAAAGGAGCTTGAATTTTTACACATTTCTACAAACAAAAATCATATTAACAGCCTGCTATATAATTTCACTGTTCTTGGTAATTATCATTTGAAAAGAAAAACTTGTTTATGAAGGTTTATTTGTATTAAAATGTCAGAAAAATATTTGGTAGTTATTTGTTTTTCTTTCTGTACTAGGAACAGTCACTGTTATGCTTGAAATACATTCCTATTGATGAAAATATTTAGCTGTAATGTCAAGGGGTTATACATGTATCTATCTGAAGAATATGATTTAACTTTACTAAGTAAGAAGTGCCTGCTAAAGTCTGATTGAAAACATGATGGAACAGAATATGCCCCCATTAATGTCAGTCAGAGGTAACTGGGCAATGAATTGTCTACAGTCTGCTGTGACCTTGACTATTAAACATTTGACCCTGAAAAGGATAGTGTTCATCTAATAAGCAAAGACAATCACACATGAAGGCACATACACTTGTACATACTAGGGCTGGTGGGGGGGGGGGGGGGGGGGGAAGAACCAACCCCCTTCACCGTCTATTATTCACACAATCATGTAGATACATGCATACTAGGGTAAAGAACCAGCTAGTCAGTTTCTTCCCAGTTTACTGTACATTAATCACACATGTACATACAGTCATACATACTAAGGTTGAGAGAACCAACCTATCATTTTCTTCCCTCGGTAGTGTCTAGTATTCACACATAAACATACATACAAACTAAGGGGGAAAGAACCAACCAGTCAGTGTTTTCCCCCTTCATTGCCTATTATGCACACATGCAGGCACATACATACTAGAGGCCCGCCCGCTTAGCTTAGTAGGTAAGAGCGTTGGTCTACGGATCTCGGGGTCGCGAGTTCGATCCTCTGGCGGGGCGTATGTTCTCCGTGACTATTTGTTAAACGACACTGTGTCTGAAATCATTAGTCCTCCACCTCTGATTCAATATGTGGGGAAGTTGGCAGTTACTTGCAGTTAGGTTAACTGCCCGCCGTTACATGACTGAAATACTGTTGAAAAATGGCGTTAAACCCAAAACAAACAAACATACATACTAGGGGGAAAGAACCAACAAGTCAGTTTCTTCCCCTTTTACCATCTAATATTCACACATACTTGCTAGGGGGGAAAGAACCAACCAGTCAGTTTCTTCCTCTATCACTGACTATTATTCACACATGTAGACACATACGTACTAGGGGGGAAAGAACCAACCAGTCAGTTTTTCCCCCTAATTTTTTTTTGCAGTTGTTTTTTTCTCCCTCGTTTATGCACAAAAACTTAGTTATTAGGGGAAAAAAATCAACCAGGGGTGAGAAAAACCAACTGGTTTTTTTTCTCCCTTGTTTATGTACAAAAACTGGGGGGAAAAAACAACCAGGGGGGAGAAAAAACCAACCGGTTGTTTTTTTCTCCCTCGTTTATGCACAAAAACTTAGTTATTAGGGGAAAAAAATCAACCAGGGGTGAGAAAAAAACAACTGGTTGTTTTGTTTACTTCCTTGTTTATGTACAAAAACTGGGGGGGGGAAACCAGGGGGGGGGGGAGAAAAAACCAACCGGTTGTTTTTTTCTCCCTTGTTTAAGTACAAAAAGTGGGGGGAAAACCAACCAGGGGGGAGAAAAAACCAACCGGTTGGTTTTTCTCCCTTGTTTATGCACAAAAACTAGGGGGGGGGGGGGGGGGGGGGGGGGGGGGGGGGAAACCAACCAGGGGGGAGAAAAAACCAACCGGTCAGTTTTTCCCCCTAATTTTTTTTTGCAGTTGTTTTTTTCTCCCTCGTTTATGCACAAAAACTTAGTTATTAGGGGGAAAAAATCAACCAGGGGTGAGAAAAAACCAACTGGTTGTTTTTTTTTCTCCCTTGTTTATGTACAAAAACTGGGGGAAAAAACAACCACGGGGGAGAAAAAACCAACCGGTTGTTTTTTTCTCCCTTGTTTAAGTACAAAAACTGGGGGGAAAAACAACCAGGGGGGAGAAAAAACCAACCGGTTGTTTTTTTCTCCCTTGTTTATGTACAAAAACTGGGGGGAAAAGCAACCAGGGGGGAGAAAAAACCAACCGGTTGTTTTTTTCTCCCTTGTTTATGCACAAAATCTAGGGGGAAAAAACCAACCAGGGGGGAGAAAAAACCAAACGGTCAGTTTTTCCCCCTAATTTTTTTTTGCAGTTGTTTTTTTCTCCCTCGTTTATGCATAAAAACTTAGTTATTAGGGGGAAAAAATAAACCAGGGGTGAGAAAAAACCACTGGTTGTTTTTTTTTTCTCCCTCGTTTATGTACAAAAACTGGGGGGAGGGGGGAACCAACCAGGGGGGAGAAAAAACCAACCGGTTGGTTTTTTCTCCCTTGTTTATGCACAAAATCTAGGGGGGGGGGGGGTGGGGAAACCAACCAGGGGGGAGAAAAAACCAACCGGTCAGTTTTTCCCCCTAACTTTTTTTTTTGCAGTTGTTTTTTTCTCCCTCGTTTATGCACAAAAACTTAGTTATTAGGGGAAAAAAATAAACCAGGGGTGAGAAAAAACCAACTGGTTGTTTTTTTTCTCCCTTGTTTATGTACAAAAACTGGGGGGGAAACCAACCAAGGGGGAGAAAAAACCAACCGGTTGGTTTTTTCTCCCTTGTTTATGCACAAAAACTTGGGGGGGGGGAACAACCAGGGGGGAGAAAAAACCAACCGGTTGATTTTTCTCCCTTGTTTATGTACAAAAACTGGGGGGAAAACCAACCAGGGGGTAGAAAAAACCAACCGGTTGGTTTTTTCTCCCTTGTTTATGCACAAAATCTACGGGGGGAGGGGGGGGGGAACAACCAGGGGGGAGAAAAACCAACCGGTTGATTTGTTCACCGGGGGAAAAATCAACTGGTTGGATTTTTCCCCGGGGAAAAAACTGACTGGAGGTAAAGCTGGGCTGTTACACCGGTACCAATTCATCGGATATGCTTGTTCAACCTTAATTTTATTTCTTTATGTGACACTGTCTGTTCCTTTGTTTCTTATGTAAAAAACGGAATGACGTGCATGCAGTGCGCCGTAAACGTGTAAGAAACAGAAGAAAATCGACACCTCTGACACGATTTTTCCTCGTCTGTGTTTGACTGTTTGACACTGGATTTTGTTTATTGTGTTTGCTTTGGTAAACATTCTGTCTTTTCTCAGTAATTTTCTCTTTGTGTTGTATATTATCCAAGGACCATAAATATATCCATGGCCATTTAGTTTATCTATCTAAATAAAGTTATAAATATGACCGATTTAAATTCAGACACCTCGAACGATCCTTCCTTTTCATAAAAATACACGCCCTTGAACGTACACTGATGGCAAGCCCATTTATGTTAAAATTCCTAGAAACATGATGTAATTAAACGTTTTTCACAGAAGTACTTGAAAATGATTTCCTCTTTTCATAACAAAGGGCGTCATTGAATGCATCTATTAAAAGTACATTTATGTTTTGACACATGGAAACATGACGAGACTAGCTTCCTAGAAGTAGTTAAAAGTTGCCCTTGAATATATCGCCTAACTTTTGTTGAAGCATAAGTAAACTGTTTACCTGTTTTGTGGTCTACCCTTGTATAGTTCGGTTTCGATGTCAGCGATGTTTTAGTACTTTTAATAATGTCATTGACCGTTGTTATTATTATGTAGCGTTATCAAATAACGATAGTGCACGCCTTGTAAACAACAGATCTACATCTTATAAGGTATGCGGTAGATCGCTCTGTCGCAACTTCCGAGCTAGTTCATGTGGCGATAAAAGAACATCAATAAAAATGTGTATCATCATAATTTTGTATTTTTACAAGCATCATATCGAATATCAAAAATCGAGGAATGGTAGGCGAAAAATCCCAAGTGCCTGAGGGTCGCACGGGCGGAAGGCCAATGGTCTAACCATTGAGTCAAAGAGTCCACTTTAAGGTAGGCAGTTGGTCTAGTGGTGACAAGCTTGACTCTCAATCCAGAGGTCCGGGATTCGAATCCCTGTCCAGGCACTGGAAATTTCTGAGATGCTCTCCCACCTATCTTAGAGGCCTGTACTGGTTCTTCCCAGGAAAGACGGCTTCGCGCCATTAGACATGGTATAATTTAGAAAACAATCGTTAATATGTCTCAGTAAAGTTTAAGGAAAATGGATAACGTATTGATAACATAAAAGCGTTATATATAAACACCTAAAAATCAAAGCAATGGCTCAGCCTCTGGCTCTTAGTGCCTCCTCTGTTGCGCTGGCTCCTCCTCTTGGTCATAAATGCACATATACGGATGAAACCTGTCAATAAATTATGTATTTTAGCAGTTATAAGACATTGTTTTCAAAAAGATAGACATGGCATTTTTAAAATTTTTAATTTGTGTAAATTAGGGCCAAGTATACAGACACATGTCCACTATCGGTTTGAACCAGTCCTATTTCCCAACTTGCAAAAGTTCTCACATCAAGAAATGGTTTTGATCTGCAAGTCGCCCAGCATACGGATAAAGTGCATGTCTAATGGTATGTTTCTAGCTTTAGCCAATGAATAAAGAATCCAAATATTCCTCCTGACATTACTTAAGACAAGCCTACCACCTGGGTAAATACAATCATCGACCTTCCGCAAGCCAACTGGAATGCATTCGCACATAACGGTTATTATGGCCCCACGTTTATGTGGGGACATATAGCGTTGCTGCTGTCCATGCGTCCATACCGTCTCCGTCCGTCCGTAGTCTCGAAGTTTTGTGTGTCCAACTTCTCCAACACTATTAGCATGATTTGTTTCAAACCTTCACAGATGAACAAGCTTGATGTGCAGATTACCATTAAGGAAGGGATATTTTCTGTGACCGTTTTTACTGCAGTTATGACCCTTTGTTAGTGTTGCTATATAGAATACAGAGAAAAATCTTGTGTGTCCAACTTCTCAAACGTCCCTTCCTTAATTTCACAGAAAAGGTCATAGTACAGTAATGTGGTGTGATTAACTCCTCGTACACATTTTGAATGAATGGATTCAAAATTGCTCATATGCGCAACCTTATCTGAATACAATTTGCTTCAACATTTAGTTGAACATCTTTCATGTGAACATGGTCTATACAAATACCTTTGGCACAGTATGTTGGGGCATGCATGTCCAATTGGAACAATTCCAATATAGTTTATATAATGTATTGAAATTCTATAATAAATCAAAGAAAGAAGTAACATTAAGAAACAGAAATGTAAGCTACAAAGCATGGGGTATACAACGCACCTAGCTCGGTCAGAGGGTTATCTGTTTTGACAGCAATATTTGTTACTAATTTGTAATAAAAAAACCTTTCAGGTATGTTTTACGGGAGAATGTTGTTTCATTCGAAACACTAATTACATTTAAAAACATGTTTTCCTCTTTTTCATTGAGAATACCTTAATGAGTGGTCGCAGCGCTGGTATGCTGATTACATATATGTATTTCATGATGAATTGGTGTGTTAAGTATGAATCACGAGCAACAATGTTTCGACTTAATATTTACCTCTGGAAGAATGCTGCACCTATAATATCACAACGTTCTTATATTTCACGTCTTATAGATGCCGTTATTTTTTCAATGTTTACATCTTTCTCTTGCATACTTTCATACAGTTTCTGCCATTTTTCTAAGTTCTGATAATATGGTGCATGGTATTTGTCAAATGTTTCCATCCACAGGGCTTTTATTTTGTCCTCAACCCTTTGGTAATTTCTACGCAGTCTTAGAAGAATATATGCAAATATAAAATGAAAACATTACATAGATTATGTAAAATGTTTGCAGTTCCATTAATTTATTGAGACCATCGAATGGCAGGATACGATGCAAGTCTATGACAAGCAATACACTAAACAAATCTCTTAACGAAACTCTTGATGTTTGGGTTATACTTTGTTATAAGAGTTTCAATATGATAAAATCATACAGTTATACAATTTATTTCATTTCACGACTTCATTCACGACCTTACTCCGTTTTTAAAAAGTGATACAAATACACATAACCTTTGTATTTAAAAATATTCAACACTGTTTGTTCAAAACCAAAAGTTTATAAATTAACTTTCTTTATCATGACATTTTTATTTAATTTAAGCCATCTGTTTGGTAACTTTACAAGACATAATAAATCAATCAAAATGTTCAAGCAAATAACAACCAAAATGTGTCAAATATTTACACGCATTAGTTTAAAAACATATTTTGATATCTCAATATAAACTGTCATTGTCAAAACAAATTTGACGTCCAATGACCTGATCCGGGATGCTTACTTTTAATTAAACAAATGATCAGAAAAAAAGATGACTGAACGATCCATATTTGGTATATATGCATATTTCTTTCTTTTTTCTAAATTATATGAATCAGATAATGTCCTCATTCTTTAATGTAAGACAGAAGTCTACGTCGTATTTGATCAATCGTCGTACGAAGCCTATTGAAAGTCAATTTTTTATTCTATTTAAATATAAAAATGTTTTTCTTTATTTTCAAATGTGCAAACATTGTCTTTGAATACGTTTTAGTTCTAAACTAAATCCTCAAGATGACAATAAGTATTCTAATTAATAAGAATGAAATCAAATCCAAACGATTGTATAAGCATAAACACTAAAAAGCTGACATTCTTTGTTCAAGACTAAAGATGTTCTCATGTTTTAATCTACATTTCTAGAAGAACTATTACAAATCCAAAATCAAAACGAGCGTGCTAGTCACGTTCAAATAAAGATTTTATTTTTGGAAAATTGGCTATTTAGTGATAGTAAACGTATGATATCTCGAAATTATTACAGAGTATATAATAGCTTATGCGCTAAATGAAACTTCCAGCTGCCCTTAAATATTTTGTGCAGTAACTTTCACATTACACACATGAGGAAGCCATCCAGCTGGCTTACGGAAGGTCGGTGGTTCTACCCAGGTGCCCGCTCGTGATGAAATTGTGCACGGAGGGGCACCTGGGGTCTTCCTCCACCATTAAAGCTGGAAAGTCGCCATATGACCTAAAATTGTGTCGGTGCCACGTTAAACCCAACAAAATAAATAAATAAATAAATTCACATTACAAATTGTCTCAATTTTCTCACAAGTTTAAGCAAATATGTTTCCGATAACTGCAATATCTTTGACATTATAAATTGTCTGAATTGTCTCACAAGTTTAGGCAAATACGTGTCGACAACATATTGCCATTTCAACAAAATCGAGTGATATTGTCTGCTTATTTCGAGGCGTAGGGGGCTTTTTAAATATCGATTAGTGTATATATAGCTTCAGATTTATTTTTATTCTAAAAGTTTCGTTCTCACATGTCCGCCATGGAAAAGTGTCAACTTAAAGAAACATTCTGGCTTTGATATCGTAGTTCGCCAACCTTTTAGCTTAAAGAAGATATTCGACATTATATTCTATTTCTACAGAGCCAACTTCAAATCAGCTTGTTGCTTTTATTGGCAAACAGACCTACAGTGGCTTATACTCATGTCAATGGTAAACTTATGGTTTACGTTTGCAATGTTTGCTTACTTACCGGTAGTGCACTTCATCGTTGAGCTATAGTTTAGAAAATTCCCTAAAATAATGGCAGAATCGTGAGCTAACACTTCTGGGTAAAGTAACAATTGTTAAAACATTCGCACTGCCAAAACATGTATACGCTTTTATTGTTGTACTTAAATCACCCATAACAACAATTGAAGTGTAAATACACATATATACAGGCTCATATGGGACGTGAAGCCAGAGTAAATGAAAGGGAGTATACTAGTAGATGATTATGAAAAAGGGGTCTAGAATTAACAGACATCCAGTGTTTCATAGATTCTGTTAAGGCATGCTGGGTCAAAAGACTTATTTCAGATGAAAACAAAGGTACATGTGTATATGGAAATGTTTTTTATAAACAAATATCAGATAAAATAAGAAATGACCTTATTTTTTAATGTAATATGACGTCGAAATTCATTGAGAATAAAACAAAAGGTAACATTTTCCTTAAAGATATTCTAACTTAATGGTTCAAAGTAAAAATGGAATATAGTGACTGGATTCAGAAAAACAAACAAGCCATATTATCTGGAATGACTCTGAAATAAAAGTAGAAGGAAAAACTATTTTCTGGAAATGCTGGTATGAAAAAGGCATAATATATATATGCGCATTCGTTCAATTTTAGAACAAATACATATTACTGATTCACAGAAATGAAGACCCAGTATCGATTACAAGAACAAGACCGTATTGATTACTGTTAACTGAAAACAAGGATTCTAAATGTTACAAAAAATGCAACCAAATATGTTTGACTCAAGAATCATTATTGCAAAGGATAAAGAGCTGTAAAGACTAAAGCAGTGTTTATATAATACACAGATAAAGAATAAAAGATAGAAACTAGTAAATCTGAGAAAAAATGGAACAAAACTTTTATAAATGACATTTTAAATTGGAAAATAAACTTTTCCCGTTTTCAATAGTGCTTGGTTATGTATGGTATACCATTGCTTTGCGTGCTCGTATATTTCAAATATAAGTGCATGTTTAAAAAATATGCGTACACGTCAACATGTATATTTTAAACATGCACGCGTAAATTGTAAATGATATCTTATATGCACCGCGCAGATATATACATGCACTTGTCATAATGCATGCACGTATAAATTTACACGTGCACATCTATATTTGCATGTACCTACATATTACACATTCACGTATAAAAATTAGGTATAAATCTACACATGCACGTTCAGTCTATCAACACTTAAATATACGGATGTACCTACAAGTGTGCGTGAAAATATATAGATAGACGTATACTAGCAATTTAGTAAATTACTCGTGCGGCTACGTATTCACCATTGTTCGTGTGTAATTTTACGTGTACACGCCTAATTCCGGACGCTCGAAAATGTATATGCAATAATACGTGAAACTGTCTACAAATGTAGAAATTTACCATATACACATATAAAAATTTATGACTTTTAGCTAAACATCAAGTTTTGTAACTAAGTATTGTATCATTTACCATCAGTTTTCTAACTTTTAGTGAGCCTCAATTTTGTATCATTTAGGGGTGGTAGTATCATTTAGCATCAACTTTATATTATTTAACGTCAATTGAATCATTTAACGAAGTTGTATCATTGAGCGTTCCCATATACGTCCTATGCTAAAGCGACAGAACAACTGTTTTGTGTTTGTCATAATTTCTTTAAGAATATTTGCCATGACAATTTTTGTCATGGACTTCCAATGGCAATATTTTGCCATGGCATTTTTTTTTTTTTTTAAATGAGATAAAGTTATGAAAAGAAATAATTCTAACTGCGCACATGTCCAGAAATAGAGAAAACATGTTTTTGTTGTTGTTGTTGTTTTCAGAAAATTAAAAAAAGATGAAACGGCAACATGATGAAATTTCTTATTTTGCAATGGCAAAAGACAGATTTGCCATACCAAAAACGTTTTTGCCAAGGCAAATGCAATCTTTCCCTACAGATTTAAAACTAGAGCAGATATGAAATAATTTCATACTAACTTAACAAGTTTAGTAAATACAACAATTTAAAGCAGCTTTCATTTTTGTGAAGCGCGTATAAATACAGGCTGAATTTGCCAAATACCGGCGTGGCAAAAAGAAACCGGCGGTCATTTGTACAGTATCCGGTGCGCGGTATTACCGGTATACCGGTAACCGTGGTACCATCTTCCCGTTGTACGATACCATGGTACCATCAGGGAATACCGGTATTTTATCATCATTATCCCTACTTCTGTTTATTTTTAATTTACATTGTCTATGTAGTCTACCGTAACAGCAAATGACACCATGCATGATTTTCCGATTTATATCTCTGGAATTCCCATGCTACTATTATTAGCTTCCAAAAATAACCACCCAGTGGTACAATTGAACATGCATGATCGACCGCATGATCCCCAATCAAAACCTTCGAAAACCTCCGGATTATTCCGTGTAAATGGATGACGTCATGGTCCCACCTGTTTTAACTTTGAGTCTGGTAAATTCGGCGAGTCCCAACTTCTTGTATAAATGATGATACTTTAAAATATCCCGGTATGTATTTGCATGTATTCAAAAAGAAATAAACAGTATGGAAAAAGTTGAGTCGAAATTTATTATTTTTTGTTTGAAAACGATTTGATGAAGCCTTCATACTATTTGTAAACTTTACTGGTTTATCAAACGGGTGCACGATCGAACTTCAAACAAGCGCGGCCTATATACATGTGACCCAGTGCTTTCCTAGAGACAATATGGCGTCTTTGACGAATACACGCTGGTAAAAATTACAAAGGGTCATTAATCTAATTAGTCATAAGTCAAGTTATTATTCCAGTGTATTTTTTCTTTAATTCTACTCAAGTAACCAGTCTTCGTTGTTGCTAATGATAAATTAGGTCTTTCTGCGAGTTTTTCAATATATTTATGACCACTACCATAGCTGTAACAGTGTAAGTCTTACGATAAAAATGGTGGTATACCGTGGAAATTAGAAAAAAAAAACGTGGTATACCGTGGTATTTTTTTAAGGCGGTACCCAGCCCTAAGTTAATGTATTCCATATTCAACAACAATCGATACACTGTTGAGAAATTTCCAATGCAGATTCTTAAGGGGTTTTATACCAACCAACAAATATCTTTTTGCATGTACATTAGTACCATAAACCTTCTGTGACTTCTGTAACATGAATATAAAAACTGTTGAACACTTATTTTGGGAATGGCCACATCTACAAAATGTATTGTCCCAGCTTATCAGTATTTTAAAGTCTAAAGGCTTAAACTACTGTTTAAGTTACAAAGATATTTTTAGCATATTTGACAATAAATGAAATAATGAAGTGTCAACTTGAAATCAATCCAATATTTGAACACTTCAAAAAATTTTCTCAATACAAAGATGTAATAGAATAACAGTAGAGAAGGAAATTCCAATAGTGAAAAACAAGTTAGAAAAACACAATCGGAAATGGTCTCGTCTGTTTACAGTTCCAAGCATATCGTAATTGGCCATAAGAAATCTTTTAATAAGTATTAATTTAGTTGGAAGCGATCATTTTCCCCCTTTTTTTCTTAAAAGAATACCATGTTCCAACCTTACGATAAGTTAAGAGATATCTTCTTCAGTCTGTTACTGTCTTCTCCTTTTTTGTGCTTCAGACGAAAAGTATTGTATTGTATTTGTTGGGTTTAACGTCGCATTGACAGAAGTATAGGTCATATGGCGACTTTCCAGCCTTGATGGTGGATGAAGAACCCGGGTGCCCCTCCGTGCATAATTTCATCACGAGCAGGTACCTGTGTAGGACCACAGACCTTCCGTACGCCAGCTAGATGGCTTCCTCACATGAAGAATTAAACACTCCGAGTGAGGCTCGAACCCACATCGTAGAGGGGGCAAGTGATTTGAATTCAGCAACCTTAACCACTCAGCCACCGAGGTCCCTCAGACGAAAAAGTAAGCAATGTCTCTGAAAGATGCGCGCTACATTTAGCTTTTGTCTACTTACCATACTTACAAGAATGCAATATATATTAGATGAAAATGTAGATAATGTAAATGCCACTGTTATGACACTATACATGTAAAATGTAATTGTGTACCTGTATGTACGTACAATGGATATAGTATATAAACGGGACCTTAAAAAGATATATCATTAATTCTAAGACTTTAGCTAATTAGAATCATGTGCAATTCGTCTATCTCAAATAGAATAATTATGTCTGTATTAAGATTCTGTAGTGCTGTAAACCTTTCAAGCAGTATTGGCAATTTATTTTATGGGATACACAGGTGGAAACATAGCGGATGAAAAAATAAAATCCTTTTAATATTGTGAAATCGATGTTTCTTATATCTTCCTGATGTGCTTAGCTGAAACAGATGGGCTATTTCTTAGTTAAATGACATAGGTGCGCAAGTTCCATTTAATTGCTTAGCTTGCCTACGTACACCAGGTTATGAAAATACCTGAAAACGGTGCTATATAGTGTCAAATTTCATTTTTCTTTTTAAATGTAATTGATATTTTACCCGGGATAGGGTAAGATATTTAGAGTACTTTGGACAGACGATTGTTCGGAGAATTTGTCACACGTTTTCGTGATTTCACATTTAGTAATAAAGGTCAGGCACTGCTTTTGTTTTTTCTATTGACTTCCATCAGAGGAAATGACCCTTTCACATACCCTAAAATTGAAAAATGACCATTAAAATGATTCTTTCAGAAAGACAGCATTTCAGAAACATGAAAGCAGCAATTTTATAGACTTATTCAATCCATTTTCTTACAACCCTACCCCCTTTGTTGAATAGCTTTTAGAGGCAACATGCCCACTGACATCAACTATTCTGAATAGAGAATTAAAAAGCCATGCATTCAGATAGACACTGTAAATTATTCCAAATTTCACAGGAAACATTGCATTGTTTGACTTTGACACACATTTAAGATTATAAACATGACCTTTTTATCCAATCAGCTTACGTCTCATTGACTCTTATGGATTTGCCTACACTTTTTTCAACCAGTGTAATGCCGCAGTTCAACTTTAGCAATTATCAAAGCAAGTTTTAATTCGACAAAACAGGCTCTATTTGCATCCTTAAATCGGTCAAGTAATTTAGCATAGATAAAGCATGGATCTATGTCTTAAAAAATATCTGAGTGTCCCTTTAAGTGTTGTATGCTTTAATGTAGTGTTTTGCATACGGTAACGCTAAAGTTAAATTAATGCATTGCAAATGCTTGTTTGATTTATGTCATTCGCCAGTTGCTACACTATTTAAGCTATGTAGAGAGTTAATCAGTTAGACAAACTACGTAAGATTTCACACAGAACTCTGCCTCGACAAGAAGTTAACTTCGTAATGCCGTGTCAGTGAGATAGCTCTAATATATATTTCTACAGAGTACATAAATAATTTTATAACTCAAACAAAACTTGCTTCATATATACAATGTGTAGGATCAGTTTTCCTTTAAGCCGAAAATAAAACTCTTTATTTCGTGGAATGTCATGCTTTAATGAACTTGTGAGAATATAAATTAAACCCGAGTTATTACATACCATACGAAGGAAGGAGGTTGAAGATTACGTAGCAGGTTTGTTTTAAATATATTTTATTGTTTGAATTTGTATTAATAATTCAATTATCAAATTTTATTAAATTAACAACCAACTATAAGTTCACAGAGTTGTCACACTTTTGGCATAAACTGTATTACATTTGGTTGAATATAGGATAACTTTATGTTACACTTTCTATCGATTTACGGTCATTTCCCTTAGCAAAGGAACACTACAGAACATACGAAAATCAGTTTTTAGCTTCTTTTTCAATGCTAACATCTGCTTAAAAATTGATAAGGTTGCAAAAAAAACATACTTACTATTACAATCTACGAATTGGTATTATATATTCACTGATTTACTAAACACCAAAACAGACGGAAAAACGATAAAACTATACAGTCGCCTGTAACATTAAAATCGACGATTTAAAGATATAATAATGAAGACAATGTTGGACGGGTTAAGTATGTGACCTGAAATAGATATTACATAAGGCCTCAGCATAACATAATATTGAACTTGTTTTTAAGAGTATGATACAAATAACGGAGAAGATTAATTTGCCTCAAATATGGATCTTAACAAAAAAAGGAATTTGTGAGCGCATTCTGTGATAGTAATTTATAATTTATAATTTCTTCAAAATAAGCATATATCACTATATTATTAATAAAACAAAAATAATTTTAAAATGGATAAATACTGATGTTAACAGCAAACATTTTAAATAGATACAACAATGACCAGAATCACGAAAATATCTGTTTTAAAGGGAATTCCTATAGTTTTTTATGCGCATCTTTCTGCGCAGCCGACACTTTCCATTGAAAACTTAGGTGAAGTCAACATTTATTGAACCATGGGATAGACAATCTTAATTATGAGGAATCGTGAATGAAAAAACATGTTTGATGAGTTTTATCAGTAATCAAATGTTGATATGGGTTTATTTTGTATTGACAAGTATCATGCCATTTTTGTGGTTGTGTTTCACATAGCATTTTAGTACAAAGACAGTGTTGTTCATATAATGTGAGACAATTGACTTAGTACTGATAAGACAATTATATCACTATTCAGATTATTTTTAGTATTCAATTATAGAAAGAATAAAGTATTTTTATTTTTTTAAACTTCTAGCAGATAAACATGTAATCAATTTGGTCAGGTTCGCTTATCTCAGTTGTTGTATATAATTCATGTAATGACTTATAAATAAATAAAATATGTTTTAACTAGTAAATAGATTCTTCATGAAATATTCGCCTTTAGTCATAGATAGATATAATGCACTACAAGATAAGAAAGAAGTAAAATATAGAGAAAATCATGAACAAGAAACATGTTTTGCAAAAATAATAAATATGAAAAAAAGAGATGCAGCATTTATGGATTTGAATCTACAGTCCAGTAGAAAACGATGCTCTGAGACAGCCTCACTGCCAATTACCTTTTCACAATTAATCTAACTTTTTCTTTTGTCCAAGTTCAATTTCATTAAGGTTCTGCCCGATCGTTCGGCTATAATAATTAGCTCCGAATGTGCCATCCATTGTGTTTTCAAACGTGTTTGGAAACCAAACATTTTACGATTAGAAGTAATGCCCTATACCCAAAATATTTACTGCATATTATACACTAATTTCTCTGCTTGAGGAAACCATGTCACAGATATTTAAAAGAACGTTTGAATGTCATGAATGATTTCGTATAACTAAGGGGATATACTACCCTTCAGATATACAGGCATAAAATTTAAATGAGGCCACATTTAGTGACACGCTTAAAATGGAAAGGGTGTACATATTGTGATAAATGTAGCGTCTGGTCCAATATCCCTGCATATACAACGAGTATTCGTACCATGTTGTTACTGCTTCTTGTGCTGTTGAATTACGGACTCCATTCAATTTATATGTATAGTAGAGTTTAGCTAAAGCTGGTGCTAGAAAACTTGGGGGAGGGGTGCGGTGTTACTTTCTATGCTTCCTAAGGATTTTTTGTAGTCTTTATTAGCTTCTTCAGACACATATTCTATATCTTAAACAAACACAGAAAAAGCACTACACAAAGTTATCTATTTTTTATCAGAAATATGTTTCTGCATCTGCTTTTGTTGTACATTAAACAGAATTAATTTATACCACTGACTAAGACACTATTTTAACAAGTTTGCATAACCGTAAAAGGGGTGAGGAAAATAGCGTAAAAATTCAAAATATTCTATGTACATTTAGGCAAGATATAAATTTAAAGTGAACAGTCAAAGTTCTTGATTTTCAAATATAGTCGCTTTTAATCATTCCTCAACAAGAAAATGAAATAAGGAGTGGGGGTTGGCGTTCCTGGCAGATTTTATTTTTTTAAATTTACATTTCATTTCTGTTGTTTAGCTAGATATCGCGACGTTGTTAAATCATTGATGGCGTTAACGTCACGCAAGCGTTTTTTTTTTTATTATGTCCTTTATAGATATAAACAGAACAATGAAAGTATAGAAATTTTTTTTTTGCTAAAAAAGATTCACATGATTTACAGTGTTGCGTATTTAGCAACCTTTACACTCAATAAAATACATTTCTTTTTCGCAATTTTTCCCCGCCCCTAAAACGGATATCTCTTTATTCAAACATTTTCCAAATGAAATAATGTACAAAACGCAACTTGTAAACAAGGACACTGCGTTTAAAAAATGTATTATCATTACTTTTAACTCGAACATGACAGAAAAACTGCGAGTTCCCTTGAGAAATATATGCGCCGGCGGGTGGGGCGGGAAGTGGGGGTGTATTCGGCTCGGCAAAGGAAATGTGGACTTGGAACGATTTTATTTTCCTCCAAATGAAAGACAAGATATGTAAGTACAGACAGACCTAATATCAGGTGGTAATATTATAACATATCAGCATATTGAATAGTAACAGCCAGTGTATTCGTAAGTTTTGAATTACGCTGGAGAGTGGCCAGCATATTTTGATAATTGCATTGTATAAATTAGTATGTTTCGACCCACGTTGAAGAGAAGCCACGCTATATATTTGTAAATTTCAAACTACGCTGGATTTTAATTATATTAGCATCCTATGAATTTATAAGTCTAGATTTACGCTTGAGAGTGGCCAGCATGTATTTTGATAAGCAAGTTTTGAATTACGCTGGAAAATGGCCAGCATATATTTTGATAAGTTATACTATTAATTTTGTAAGTTCTGAATTGCGCAGGAGTGAGGCCAGCATATTTGAATAAATGTACTTTATTAAACTCGTAAGTTTTGAAATATGCTGGAGAGTGGCCAATATAAGATTGGGATACCAGCAATTCTATGCACACCAAGACGTTCTGGTTTAGGAAACAATAAGTTGGCTTACAGTTTTCTGACTCCAATACTTATATAGGAGGGACACTGAAGGAGCTTGGAATAATATATTATTCCAAACTCCCTTCATAGGGCCCCAAAAAGAATAACCCGATTGACGCAGGGGAAACCTCAGTTGTTCGCTGCATGCAAGGAAAGCAACAGAGGTGAATTAGTGAAGAGAAAGATGCCCTTTGGTAATATTTGATAAGCATTGCATTAGTAGAAATAACATTTAAATAATAATGATGATGATAATAATAATAATAACAAAAATAATTATTATAACTAAAATAAGAAAAAATATTGAATGAAAATATTCGACTCGTAGCATGACTGGTATTTGTATTTGGTATGCTTAATATGGTGTGGATCTATTGACCGTATAGTTTATAGGTATGGCGGTATATTTTGAAACGTAAATATTTAAGATATAAATGAACATGGATAATTTTCGGAGATTTGTATATAATCTTCAACATACAGGATTACGCGAGGCACGACCTTGAAATTACATTTAAGCACACAGAGACAACATCCAATATCATATACAGAGTTTGTATTGTTAGGCTGGACAGACTTATCTCGCTTAAACAGAGCGCTTAACTCCTTTAGTGTTTTTCCTAAACATAAGGAAACTTTTTTGAATCCAATACTTATATAGGAGGAGCACTGAAGGAGCTTGGAATAATATACACTTAACAAAATTCGTAATTGATCAGTTTATATTGTATTACTATTTTGTTAATAATGGATGTATTTACAAAAACTTTCACATACCGACATTTGAATAGGTACTGCAGCTAATTATTGATTTATTTTTGGACGACTCATGGCCAGCGTAACGCATTAGGCGTTTTGACCAATATTGCATATTTTGCACGTGCAGGGCATGCACACCAATATGCACTTGTTAGTGAACATTTTTGGCATTACTGACGAAAGTCCTACTAGGAAAACACATATCATTGTGAAATTGACACAAGAGCAACGCGCCCGGGCTTTCGGAAATTTACAACAAAACTCATAAATCGGTCACTTCAATGAATTGTCCTTGGGTTAAATTTTGCCAAAAGAGCGCGGATGGTAGATAGCAAACGATTGAAGGTTGTTGTAAACGGAAATAAGGTTAAAAATGGAAATAGCCATCAAAGTAACAGCTACTAACAAATTACATTTGTATATCAAAATACCTTTGAAATTGCAAAAATAATTACACACGTGTCGTAAATGTGTCCCGGCTAGCAACATTCCGACAGCTTGATCGCGTTGCTTTTGTGTCAATTTCACCAAGATATGTGTTTTTCTAGTAGGACTTTTGTCAGTAATGCCAAACGTGTAAACGAACACATGCATGTTGGTACACATGCCCTGCACGTGCAAAATATGTAATGTAAGTCAAAACGCCTAATGCGGTTACTTTGGCTGTGAGTCTCCAAAAATAAATCATTAATTAGCTGCAGTACCTATTCAAATGTCGGTATGTGAAATCTCGTGTGAATACATACATTATTAACAAAATAGTAATACAATATAAACTGACCAATTAAGAATTTTGTTGAGTGTACTTTGTCTTTGTGTTGTGAATAAATTAAGGAAACTGATTCGGTAGATTTATTTTCTCTCGCAGGGACGTACCTTACCTGAAGTGGATGCGTAGACAAGATAATAAAGTTTGGTCTGAAGGAATGTTCCCCCGGAAATTGTTTTGGTATTCATACGCTCTGTGCTACATTCTTGGCTCATCTGAGCTCCTCTTCAGTGACATATTATTGTCAATCGCAAATATGTTTTGATACAATTGTTAAAAAAGCACTTTTGGCGAGCATTTTAAAATGTGCTCATTCACCGCTCTAATGATATATTTCATTCACAGTTTACCGTACGTAGAACGACTTAGAGGCACTAAGAAATAACAATGCAAAATAGGCAGAACCTATCTAGTTTTAGCTCAATGACCATTTCCACAACTATATTTGGAAACATTTTTGAAAACTTAAGATTTCCCGCATTCTTTAAAATACCAGTTCATGCATAAAATCGATCCAATTAATCCTCTTGAATTTTAGCTATTCAAATTTTACCATGGGGATAGCATCACCCGACCTGAATATCTCTGTTGTTAAGAAAGCAAATATCTAAGAATACGGCAAAAATAATTAACCGAAAAACTATGTATTTACGCCTGTATGACTGGAATCGTATGGTTCAAATTAAACTCGGTCACTCAGATTTGGGCTGTTATACTTATTCATTATGCATTTCTAATAACCGCTACAATATTTCATTCGCATTTAACAATTTTCGATAACTGTGACTGATATAGAGGAAAAAGGTCTATTCCATTTTCGTTACATGTTAGTTCGTCTGATGTTTTAATAAAATCTACAAGCTATTGTCACTTGATCGTCGACGTCGGTTAATTTTTTTGAAAATGATATATGTAATAGAATGGGGTAAAAATAAAGTCAACCTTCAACATTGTAAAATAAGGTTTCCTTGTCATTTCCAACTACATGTGCTTTCATGAACGTTCAGACTAAAGTTATGCGGACATAGCACGTCTGCTTTAGTGCCGTACATGCATAAATGTCATGATAAATCTGCCTGTTTTTCAGCTAATTTTATATATTAATTGCGATCTTAATCTTTAAAACAGTAACAATAATTATATTAATGTAAACAAACTTCAAAGGTTTTCATATTTCTCAAATTAAAGCTTAGATATACATATATACAAATGCATTGCATGCAGAAATACAAATACAGTTAAAAAATTGTACTTATAAATACAACTACTTTATCATTTATACGTATGTCATTCAATATAGTGTATCAAAACCTCAAAACATAAAAAGAAGTTTAACAGTTGAAGCAAAAGAACTTCTTTAAGTGTTTATATAAATATGCATATCCACGTGTACGCGGCAACTTTAGTATTTCTATAGTATAAAATTGAATAGTTGCCCCTATACGTGCACAGCGTCTTTGAAGCCTGTGTACGTGTTCAGCGCCATTTCATACATTTCGACATTTTCTTTTTGTCAGCTTTTTTTTTTTTTTTTTTTTTTTTTGTCAATTTGTAGGCTTGGTATCTGGTGATTGTACTGTCAAGTGATTCATATTTTAAGAACAAAATTGTACCGTCATTCCAAAAAACTGCAGAATTCAATATTCTCGAGTGTTCTAGGTAAATATAAGTGATGAAACAAAGTACCAGTGGAAATCGAAAGATAAAGGGCATATGATTGGATATATTAGAGCATCTAAAACAAAGGTTTATCAAGAAATACCTTGATTTTGCTGAGGAAGCGGAGAAATTTTTGGTAATTTTTCCGTGTAAGCTACCTTTTTCTAAGTCACGTATTCCCCAAACTGTTAAATCGTGTGATATCCATGTTGAGTATTTCCTAAATCAATGTAAATGATGCATTCTAAAAAATAATCTCGATAGTACATCAAAAAGATTTGTTTTAAATGCACGCATGAGAATATTCCAAAAGACTAACACCACGTTAGTAAAATGGTTGAATAAATATATATGTTATTGTATAAAACAAACATAATCAATGCAGTTTTACGTCATATTTGATGCAGCTGACAGGACATCAGTGTATTAGCTGTTGTTTTGTTCATTGGCCCGCCATTCTAATATCTCTTTAGCAGTGGTATAGTCAGATTAATACACGAGATCATGGCAGAGAAGGTCGCATCAGACGAACGCGAACAAACCCCTATACTGGAGAAGTGTACTAGTGGAGGAGAAGAAGACGAAACTGCGGCAGACAAAACGATTAAAGCTGAGAAATGTGCAAGTCCAAGCCTGAATATGCCTTACTTGGCTGAGAATGTTCTCGAGTTATTCGATGATGAAAACTTCCAAGACAATTTGAAACCAACAATGATTCAAATGATGTCCGAATTTATAAACCAATCGGTCGCCAATGAAATGAAGGGATATAAAATAGAAGCACTGTTAGAATCTAACAAGATTCTCGTTGAAATGCTCGAAAATAAACAATCATTGATAGAACATCTAACGGTCGCAAATGGGCAATATGAAAGTGATATTAAAACATTAATGTCATTGGAAAAGCGGCTTATTAAAACGTTCATGATAAAAGGTGACCCCGATGCTTCAACGATATACAAGGACTTCGGTACCAGACGACGAAGCGGTATACCTGATCCACAGCCTACGTTTGGACAATCTACAGAAACTGCGATAGAGACAGAGCAGGAAACAGTAATGGACGTGGCGAATTTTCATGGTGATACACCTTCGACGTAAGTGATTATCGTCGATTCAGTTCTAGTAATGATTCGATATTGTTTCCATATTTCAAATAATTATGTTATTAAAATGAATGCATTTCAATGTGCCTCGCCTCCAGGAGATGGAGAATAAATTTATAAAAGACAAATTGCCTTAAAAATGTATCTTCTAGGCAACTAACTGATTTATTTCAGAAATTTAAATGAAGAACACAAGTCTATTTGGAAAGTGTGTATAACTTTTTTCAGAGATGTAGTAGGATATCCAAAAATATACAAAGAAGATAAGTTCATCGAGTCTACCTGGCGCAATTTAGCAGATCAAGAAATAGATGAAGGTAGGAATTGTCTTTTTACTTACCATATAGATTAACTTAACAGCTCAATGAGATTTAATAGAAAATACCCGTTTGTTTTAAAATGCAATGGGTTTAGTCGCTTATTTTGGGATGATGGTCAATACAGGTAAAACCCACATCATCAACTATATAATTTCAGATTATAAGACCATACTACTCTTTTACAAAATGCTGAAAATAATGAGACTTTAGCGGTATTGATCACTTGTTTCTGTACAAATACAAAGACAGGCCAGAAGTGTGACTGACGCTGTTTTCAAGTATCGTACGTCTGCATTAAGTGATATCTAGATGTACATTAATATACTGAACCTAGTAACTAAGAAATACCGAAAATAATATTTATATTTTTCAAGGAAGAAAAGAAGGTGTTGGAAAAAGGCATGGGACACACGCAGTTCTTTGTATTGATACGTCTGGTAGTATGAATGAAGGAAATGCCTGGTCTCAAGTGAAGCAATTTTACAATGAATTTCTTGATGGTAAAGTATTAAAGTGAAACTATAAATTAAATATTTTTATTAAATTCTTGGCAGTATCAATGAGAACACACAAAATCTAGAAAGTATCTAGGTACATGTACAGTTGTTTGACACAAGACTTACGCTTTTAAGAATTCATCTATACTTAATATCGCACTTTAATTCCTTTTCAATATTTTCAAAGGTAGTTCTGCACGTTTGATAAACTGGAAGTAACGACGTAATGTCATTTATTCGGTTAACTTTGAATAAAGCAGGGATTAGGCATACAGAAATGAATATCATCTTTTGAATAAATGGCAACCTGTGTGTACATTTAAAGTGATGTGAACGTTACTATCTTTCTGAAGATAGAGATAATATTATGATGATAAAATATTAGCACGTGCAATAATTCCAAATGATATCTTACAATCAATTTGGACTGCGAGTTAAATTTATCATGGACAAATATATCAAAACAAGCGTATAGGCCTATAGAGTTTATGTTCAAATTATACACGATATGTTTGACATTTTAGCAAGATCTATATAGTAGAACACTTTCATTTTACAAACATTTGATTACATTCGTGATTTTCCAAAAAAAACTCCTATTATGAAAACTTGCTTGATGTTCAACTATTTCACACTAGTGTACAAATAGCAAACACCTGATCATATCATTCTTATTTGCCGAACATCCTTCGTATATGATGAAGTTTTGAACAGTCAATGTTTAATCAAATTCTACCTTGTAAAAAAAATGTTCCGAATACTAGTATGCAGAATTACTTTAAGGAAAATAGTTTTGTATTCAATTATGACATTCAATATATTTTTTTATATTATTTGAAGGCATGGATGAACTAAAGGAGCAAGACGCGCATCATGACAATATTGCTGTCGTTACATTTGGTAAAGAAACAAAAGTTCAAAAGAGACTGACAAAGAATTTGGAGAGCCTCAGAGGAATCTTAGGTTTTGTCACTTTGTTTTGTCACTTTGTTATATAAAGGCGTTTACTATGATTGATAATATATACGTGATATTAGTATTATGAACGTCAGAATCAGTAGCTGAAATACTAAATAATAGACTTATGCATGCTTTAGAAATATAAGCTGATAATCTAGATATCTTAACAACTAATCTTGAAATATTTTAGATGATATCACACCGGAAGGTCCGAGTCCTATATTCGGAGGGTTAGTGATGGCTGCTGCTGCAGTACAGACATCGAAATGTAAGTAAACAGTTCTTAACCATTGTGTTCATAAATCGAGACACATGTTTTAGAGGAAATATTATTCCAGTGAAAAGGTTAGCAAATAATCTTTCAGCTTGAAGTCGGGTTCTGTATTGATTAATCTATTAATTTAACCCTGTGATTAAGTATCACTTAATAGTTGAAACTTATTGAAAATATTAAACAATATCATCAATAGTTACTAAACATGATACATGGAAAAGTGTATATTATATATTCAAAGTAAGTAGGTATATTTTGACTCTTTTGGGTACATTACGGTTTGGGTACGTTTTGACCAGGACCAGCATATCCAAAGGACCGCTATTCTTGCAAAAAAAAGCAAACAAACAACATGGCATGAAGATTAAATGTATCATTTTGACTACGGTACAAGTTTTTATTCACAATTCTGTTGTTCTTGGAAATGGTCAACATGTTGAAAACCCATTATCTGGGCGAGCAAATCAACGACACTTCGAAAAGCATGTATTCAAGCTTTTTTGAAACAATTATTTTTATTTGTAGTAATTACAGACATGATTTTTACCCTATTTTTGTGTATCACTTAAAAGTTTGGTAATCATGAATATTAATATTACGTACGAGTTATTTTGTGTACGAACCGTTTTCAACGCTGACTTATTTGAATTCCGTGAAATATAATATAAAAACATACCGATTAGTAATTCCAAAAATCGTCGAGGTTACAAATATACCCCCAAGGGCTTCTACAGACGTTATACACAAAACAAACGTGTATTGTCGCTATTCTTGCAATAAAAACATAACACGTCAACTAAATGGATTGTTTTCATATGTGATGACTTTACGGTTCCGGTACATATTTTAATTACCATTCTGTTGTTCTTAGAAACGGTAAACATGTTTTAGATATCCATAAGGCCAAAAATAGGTATGTTTTCAGTCTCCTGTCTAAAAACAGGGTAGGTAGGTAGGAAGAAAAATCTATAATATTTTGAAATAAAAGCAGATTTATATCTCTTTTCTTATCAGATTTTCACATATGAATGTTTCTGAAATGTTTAAATAAAAAGACTTCACAAGAACCTTAAACTTAAAATTAAAGTTTCCGGAGATGTGTGTAGCGGTTTAAATTTAATTAATCCATTATCCAAATGCAATTATTATTTGAAGCTAGTTTTCTCCCCAAACACTGATACTGCCTCTTAAGAATTAACCATTGAAAATACCTGTCAGACACTATCATTTTAATATTAAAAAATGCAAACTATAATATGAAACAGATTATGTTTGACACTATCCATCCACACAATAGGTTAATCAAAATCTGCTGAAATATGTCATCAACTAATTTGTGATCTGGAACCGTTGTAAGTAAGTTTGTGGCCGTTTTATAATGCAAACAAACTTTAAACCGAAGCCCTAAATCTGATAAAGCCGGCAACATAGGCGCTGCCATCTTTGATATAACTGCCATCCAGTCAGAATTACGTCAGGTTTTTCTGTAAAACTCAAAGGGTCACTGACTCTTCTGCTTAGATTTTCGAGGTAAAACCAGATTTTCAAGAGTCAAGATCAGCTTTTCATGGGTCAAGGTATATTGTTATAAATGCAACTTCCTCAGACTTTATCTAAAACAAGTGCATAGGACATTACAGATTTTTTTAAGCAATTCATTCTTTAGTTGTCTGTTTTTGCCCATTGCCTAAAAGTTGGTGCGGTTTGGTGCCTTTGCATGTTTTTATTCTCGAAAAATGCTTCAAAATACGAGCTGCTTTTAGTTGTCATATTTTTCTTAAATGCAGACATCTTATTGGCTTTTCATTTAGATTGCACTAAAAATCTTGTAAAACAAATGATAAAAATGCCTGATAATCACGGTCGCGAAAACGGATGACAAACATGGAAAACGAAAGTAAACATTTAAAATTCTTGGTAAAATACCTGTTTTAAATTTCATTAAATCACCATACATATTCAATACTTATAATTTCTGCTTATTTAAAGCATTTTATATATAAATATTAACAAACGAGTTAATGATTTTTTTTTCTCATTTATTTTTAATGCAATAAAACACATATAAAATTTTGCTTTGGCCCAAACAAAGCCTCGGCAATGATAATAAAGTTGCTATAGATCGCAACGGTCGACCGGCTGATATAATCGTATCAAGCACACAACATAATGATTTTAATTATCCAATATGTTGTTCTATTCAGTAATTTTTATGGCTTTGTGTGAGTGCAGTGGACAGCGTATGTCGTAAATGAAGAATTTTTCCTTTCGATTTGCAAAATTTCAAATTTTTATTTTAAATGTCTGCTCTGGCCAATAAAAATGGCATCAGATTACTCAGAAAAATAAGTTTCACTAAAATAAAGAAGCAGGAAAGAAATCAAAGTGCAGAAAAGAATGCAATTTGTGTCGGAGATCACTGAAAATTCCTTTCGTTTTCACCAGAAAGAAGGTTTCCTTTTTCGTGTGTAATAATTTTATTTTTTTTATTTTATTTGAAAGATTGATTGATTACATTGTTGGCATTGTTTTTTTTTTTTTTTTTTTTTTTTTTGGCCACATTTAATACCTATAATATGAGGTATAGACCTTTTATCCCAGGGAAATTCCGGATACTGCTTTTTAAAGTTAATTTATGCTAATTTTAAACCTTTTTGATTGTGTTACTTTTATTGGTACTGTATATATAGAGGATATTTGTTTGTTTTGAGTGAATATGGAATATATCTCACTGAGAAGTGAGAAAATTTCAGATATTTTTACGAGCGCGTAGCGCGAGTGAAAATGTGAAAATTTTCTCACTTCGAGGTGAGATATATTCCATATTCATGAAAAACAAACAAATTTTCTTTTTATTTTATGCTCAATTACGATGAGAAATGCATTTTGCAACTGTTTTAATCTCAGCGCGGGAAACAGAGACGTGTAAACAGACATGACGTCAGACGTGCTGTGACGTTATAAAGACGCATGCAACATAAAGTTCCATTTTGTTTTATATTTTGCTGCATAACAGTATGAAATTCTCTTTAAGTAAAATAATTTGAATCGAGAAATATATTATAAAGAACAAAGTGCGACTATAATTTTCATCCTGTTTTAAGCAAATAATTTAAAATTCATACACAATGTATGAGGGGGCGGAGCTCATATCTCTCACAGTGTGAAAATATAGATTTCATATTTTCACAGTGTGAGCGATGAGATATGAAAATATTTAACTGATAGAATACCGTATTTCATTAGTTAGAATAAAATAAAGCTAAGTTATTTGGGAATTTTACAGTATTTATTTAATATATATCCATAGGGATTGCTTCTCATATTTTACTTTATTATCACTATTCTAATTGCGACAACGTTTCGGCCAGGGGCCTTTATCAAGTCACATGCGCAATTCTTAGATTACATATTTTGCAATTACTCTGGCTAACAAATACATAAGATAAGTAACGTTTAATGGAATCACGGAAGTGACGTTTACGTAAACAATACAATCGACGTATACCCGCCAAAACTGGTGTACATACTTTCTACTTAAAAAACCTGCATCACTTATAGAAAGTTGTAGGTTTCCAGAAGAAAACTCTTATTTAGAAATTTAAAAAAAGAATAATGAAGGGAGGTAATTGATCAATGATGTATCTGAATTACTTATTTGCAAAAAAACTGTATCTATTTATGCAAGTGTGGGATTTACTTAAATGTAATTATCATAATAAGAAAATAAAAAAAAAAACAGGAAAAAAATAAGATAAAGGAGACTTGTGCATTTGTATTGATTGACTGGTATAAAATCTACTACTCTAACCATAATAGTTTCGCTCTATAAGAGAGTTGAGATGGTTTAACATTAAAATGCGTATTAGGGCATATTCTTTGATATAACAGAAATGAATAATGTCATCGATATTTAACAAGAAAAGAATGTTAGTACTGTATGTTATTAAAAACTAGAATATTTAACCTCATAGCTATTACCATATCATCAGCATTTAATTAACACAGTATATTTGAAATCTGAGTGGGAAAATGCACATATTATCCATAGGGACTTTATTTTGTTTAAACATACTACATTGCTCTTTTTGGTAATCAACACCAACCTTATTACACAGTACGTACGTCTGGAACACAAACATCCATAACAGTGTCATATTTTTAGTTTTATACTTTTTTTTTTAAGTTAAGTATTTATGTCTTTAATGTGTGATATGCATAATTATAGTCAAATCTTTTACAAACTTTACAAATGTCACCTAACAATAAGGCAAAAAACTGGCCTTTGAACCAAGGTGACTTGCATTTTAAAGTATCCTTGCTCTCAATGTAGGTTCTTTAAAATTAGCTATATTAGAACAATGGTCTTTCTTGAGAGGTGGCTGATTGCACAACATTGACCGTTTGTCCTTCCAAAATACCAATTGATCAGTATATGACTGTACATTTAGTGTTAAGTCAATATTCATTGCTGCGTATTCAGAAGCTGTTCTCCTACGGGGAGGTGAAGAAAACAACAACAACAACAATACCCTCTTAGTAAATACACCAACGTAATTGTCAACATATAACACTTAGGTTCCTTTTAAACTGAGTTTCAATAAAATGATGTTTGTTGTGTTTCATTTATTGTACATCTTAGTCCTTCCTCATCATTTAACTTGAAAGTATTGTATAGAGCCAACATTCCTGATTAGACATTTATCAGAATAATAGTCTTGATAACATCTTAGCTAAGTTTGAAACTCAATCATTTCGGATGAACAATTATGTAAGTAAAAGCACAACCTTTTGCATACAATACATTTCATTTCATATACCAACACCTAGAAGTCAATTTCGTATATAGGGTCAATAATTAGGTCATTAAATACAACAATAAAAATCCTGCTCACTCTATAAAGACAATATTTTTTCTCCAACATCTATGAAACTCCAACAGGATGTCTGTTTGCCTATGGACTACAACAAAGGCACAAGTATCGTTACATCATCACCTGTTCTATCAGTACTACATACATAGCTTTTTTTTTTGGCGCGGAGTTTCCTTTTGCTGCATCTTGCAGCAATTTTTGTACTTGTAAGATAAAGTGATTAAATTTCAGGGGTGTAAAATTCCACTCGCCCGCTCGTATTGGCGAGTTAAAGTCTGGATAGGACGAGCGGACCCCGCTATATTTTCAAGCGATCGAGCGAGTGGTTTTTACGTTGTAACTTTACCAAATTCAGAAATTACATCGCGAAAAATTACCTGGATTGACTGGAATTTACCCGCGTTGGTAAGATATTAAAAAGTCAGGCCGGTAATTTTCGATTCCACGAGCACGTGCGATCTATCATAATATCAACAAAATGTAATTTACTTTGCGGTTACTTTTGTGTATCGACACGTACACAAAAAAAAGCGCGAGTAGTGCATACATTTTTTAATATAATCGCTTCAGATTTTCAACACCGCTTGAGAAGTAATACAGTTTAAACTCTATAACGATTTCAATAAGATATTGACAGAAATGCTGGCAAAATTCTATAAAAACAATCGAATTTTCATATACGTGACTTCGTGAACGTAAATAGAAATGTGGTTTTAAAATAAAGCAGTATGATGTCGTTGTGGTTTTTAATAAGTTTAAAATGGATCTTTGTACATGTATTTTTTAACACTACACTTTGTAAGATATTTTTCTCAAACAATGAGGGCAAATATGTCACAGAGGTAGGATACCCACTATTATCGTTTGACACATTTACCTGTCAGTTGTTACGGGATATTGCATATTCGCTTTTCAAAAAAATAAAAAAGATGCTTTTTTATTGATTTCATCTCAGCAATTTAAGAACCGAGGTGGTACGATCAGACAGTGATGTGTCAAAACGCAGATCAAAACGCGGCAAACGTGAAAGGTTTAAAATGACAACGGAAATATTTAAAAGAAAAAAACGGAAAGGCAGAAATCAGCCCTAATAAAAAGTTTAGGGTTCGGGGTAAAAAAGAGGGTTGGTCGGGAGACCTGAAACGGAACTATTTTTTTCCTTTTTCTTTTTGGCCAGAAATCAACAACACTTCCAGTAGCATGTAATAAAGGTTTTTAACAGATTATTTTTACCTGTCATTATTACAAACATAAAATTACCCATATTTTTGCATATCACTTAAAAGATTTGGTAAACAGGAACATAATTCAAAAGTAATAACTTTACATTCGAATTATTTTAGTACGAACACATTAAGAGTACGGATAAATACGAACGTAGTGACAAGCTTTTAAATGTTTTATCCAAATTCTTCGCAAAATTAGATAAAAGCATTCCAACTGATACTTACAACTAGATGCCGCCGGGCAATATGTCGAGCTCGCCAGCTGTCAAAAGGACTGGGAGCTGTACATGACACTCCTTGTCTCATTGAAGCAAATATTTATGCCAAATAAATAAGAGATAGCAAAAACTTATGATATAAGTTATTTAAAGTAACAACAAAAGACGTAAATCGAAAAAAAACAAAAAAAAAAAACAATTCTATGTCCACACAAAAATCTGCACCAGTAGAGATAGGTCAAAATACACCTGAAAATTGGATGTAACATGCATGTTGTACTACAGAAAAGTGATCTTTATTTTTCCCTATGACCAGTAATAAAAAAGTTACAAATATAAGCTATTTATAGTAATAACAAAGGGAAGTAATTCTAGGATCTCGCGCATGACACTCCGTCGCATGATGATGAACAACTGTGCCAAGTTACATCAAAATCCCTCTATGCATCAAAAAGAAATGCTCCAGAAAAAGTCATTTTTGACTTCTCACTTTTGACCTCTAAGTGTGACCTTGACCTTAGATCTAGGGACCTGGTTCTTGCGCATGACACTCCGTCTCATGGTGTTGAACTTTTTTGCCAAGTAACATCAAAATCCCTCCATGCATGAAGAAGAAGAAATGCTCCGGACAAAGTTGTCATTCTTGAATCCTTTGACCTCTAAGTGTGACCTTGACCTTAAACCCAGGGACCTGGGGTTTGCGCATGACACTCCGTCTCATGATGGTGAACAATTATGCCAAGTGACATCAAAATCCCTCCATGCATGAAGAAGAAATACTCCGGACAAAGTCATTTTTGAATTTGACATTTGACCTGTAAGTGTGACCTTGACCTTTGAGATAGGAACCTGGGGTTTGCGCATGACACTCTGTCTCACTGAGGTTAACATTCATACCAAATATAAACAAGATTGCTCCATGCATGTCAAAGTTAGGGTCCGGACAAACAAATCCGGACGGACGCCACACGCACGCACACACACATGCACGCACGCACATACACCGAACAGACATTTGGACAACTATGTATTCGCTTCCGCAATCGGGCTCGACAAAATTCATTAAAATGATTCCTAAAAACAAACAAGTGTACAAGTTACTGGCAATTCTTATACATTCACGGTTATCAACAAAAAAGAATCGACTCCGACTTCTGAAAGTCGTGTAAACAAGGGGTAGAGTGAGTACGTACATTTTTGGGGGTAGTGTGTTTGGGTTTGGTAACTGATACAGAAAAACATACTATGGATTAGATTGCATCGTTTTATGCTCCAAGAAGAGGTTTTTATGAAAGAAACAAAACGCAGATACCAGATGTCAATCTGCGGAGAAATACATGGGAAAAAAGTGACACACTAGTCAAAAATCATGTACAGCAAGTATTGTGATAAAATATTAGTGTATAATTGACAGAACATAGTATTATCTTTAACAAAGGAATGCTTTATGGTTGCATCTAAATTTACCACTTTTAGTTTGCTTTTAGGTAGATATATGTACCTTTTTCACATAATCACTGATACGTTTATTTCGACCTTGCACAAATCATTTGTACACTGTCGCTTTTCTTCACCTACTATTTGTCAATATATGGAGGGGTCTGCCGACTAAGCAATTGAAAATAACAGTCAATTTCGGCTTAACAAATCGTTTGTGCGTTTGGATGTTCCCGATGTGAAATGTGTAAATTTATTTCTAACGCAATACCAATACACAGGTGCACGCTTAGAAGCTTATTTCTTAATTGAATAAACGTATGATTTTCAGTTTCCTTCGCTTTTGTAAACAACATGCACGTGCGCCCTAAAATAATTTTGGTGACAGATGGAATGCCGACAGAGCTAAGCTTGCTTAATGGTCCAGACAAGGCCGATCCTAAGAAACTAGAACAGGTACATAGGCACGTTTTGTAGTCTTTATTATCTTTCGTCTATCTGTTTTCATCCTTGACTGGATGAGAAAAAAACAACAGATTAAAGATATGTGATTATTGTGGTTATGTATAAAACTAAAGTCCGCAGAGAGGTTGAACATTTAGCCGTCAAATAGGTCGCGTGACCACCTACAAGAATAAAGTTTTGAACAGCAAAATTAGATGTTTTAAGTGCTAAACCTGTAAAATGGCGTGTAAATGTGTATTTGATACCATGTCTGTTAACTGAAGGTAACACTTAGTCCTTACACGTGTCTGCATAAGTTAGTCCTTTCATGTGTCTGCATGAGTTCTCGACCTCTTTATGCTGGAGATGGTTTGCGTTTCATGTATACAGCCATTTGTGAGGAAAATGCATTTCTGTTATAAAGTCCGAATAAAATATGTTGTTTGATGGTATTTTCTAGGTCGGTGCTTTTTTCAGCACCATTGTTTACGCGACATCCCTTAGAAATGTAAAACTCTTTCGTTTGAGGAAGCCATCTAGCTGGAAGGTCGGTGGTCCAACCCAGGTACACTACCGTGGCTAAAATAAAACCCTGAGGTGCACTTGGGACGACTATCCTCCACCATTTAAAGCTAGAAAGCCGCAATAATGTCAAAATTGTGTCGTTGTTACCTAAAACCGAACCTAATAAACTATGTATAATTGTACAGTTTCCCTCAGGGGAAATATTTGTCTGATTGTTCGAAAACAGCAATATGGATATCTCATAGACAACTTTTATAACATCATGGCCTTTACGGTCTTCAATAAATCGGAATTATTTTACCACATGTTTTTTTTTTTCAAGAACTACCTTTGTTCTACCAGATAACAGATAAAAACATGTGAATAATGATACTTTAGTTGAGTCCTTTTCGTGCGAATGATATGTCCTCCTGTTTACATCGGTGAAATGGCGCGAGAAAACCTTTCATGGAAGTTTTTTCATTACGCATCACATGTAGCAAATATTGTCAAAGCATGTATCAAAATATTCTAAATGCACTAAAAAGGCTCATTTTCAAAAAAAAATTACTTTTTGAGTTTGTTTACATTGCTAAACAAACCAGAACAGACTAAACTTCAATTTATTTCAAGGTATACGATTACCATATTCCCAGTGAAGTTCCCTGTACTGCTTTGAATCCGTGGTCTCTGACCTGATGATAACAGAAATGCATGTTATTTGAATGCAATATTTTCATAGCTTTAAAAATATTCATATCTTCTTGACATACTTTAATATTTCAATTCTCGTTTGCATTTCAGACAAGAAATGCAATTTTCGACGAAGTTGCAAAGCTGACAAGAGAGCAAATCGATCTACATTGTATTTATGTGGGGGGAAATGCTGATCGTGTATGCATTTATTCCTTCTTTTGTATTGCGTATCGGATTAATATCAACTTTCTCATTTCATATACCGAAGTAAAAGTCACTTTCTGCAGCAAATTATTCGTGGTCTATCTTATGTGTCTAAATGGTATTAGCACTGAACCATATGATTCGCTTTAGCTTTCAAACCGTTAGTTCTTGTATATAATTATAGTTTTAAAGTAAAGAGATTGTCATAGCATTAAAATGCTAGGTATCTGCAAAGTTACAAAATTGTGCTATTGAGTCATTTCATAAATAGCTACATTTATATAGTTCGTCAGTGTTAAAGTAATGTTAAAGCAGTGCATTTTTATATTGTCTTTAATTGTAAACTGGAATATACATTTTCATTTATAAAACTCTCTTGCAGACATTTCTGAGAAGCCTACAAAGCGAGAGTATAAAAGAACTGATGTCGTACAGAGACGGAGAAAAAATGGCATTGTATACAGTTGTAAAAGTAAGTCTTGCTTGTTATGTAAGAGAATGTTTATGAGCTGACATGACTCAAATTTAATCAGATATCAGCTATATTACTTTACTCTGTGGATAAGAGAAGTAAATATATAAAGGTTAAAAACAAAGATGAATATTCAACAGCCAAACATTCAGCTCGTAGCCTTTCCAAACTGCACCTGGATAAAATGAATAAATAAAGAAATAAATGTGAGATGTTACACTATATGTTTATATATTAGAAACTTTGAAAATCTCCTTCGCTCAAGCCATAATAGCTAGAGCTTTGATATTTGGCATATGATATAAGAATATAACTCTCTATCATAATTGTTCAAAATTATAGACCTAAGGTCTAAATTGGCTACGCCCCTGTGTGTGAGATGTACTTACTATAGGCTTATATAAAAGAAACTTCAATCCATAATAGCTCTATATGGCTTGTGATATCAGGGGTTGACTATCCACCGTAATTGCTCAAAAGATTGCCCTAGGTTCACAATTGGTCGTGCCCACGGGAGTGATATGACTGTATATAGTATCGGATAATATAAAAGAAAATTTGAATATCTATTTTCTCTGAATCCAGAATAGCTAAAGCCTTGATGTTTGGCATACGTCATCACTATTGCAGTTCTTCAATTTATTATTGAAAAATTGCTAATGTACATATACATCGTAGGCTTATATATAAGAGACTTTGAAAATCTTCTCTGAAGCAATAATACCCAGAGTCTTGATATTAGGCATTTGATATCAGGGTTTGACTCTCTACTATAATTGTTCAAGTATTGCCCAAGGTTCAAAAATGGCCATGCCCTGAGTGTGACATATACATAGAGGATATTTTTTTTGTTTTAGTGTAAGAGAGAAATATTTTTCACCGAGTGAATAGATCTACTATAATGCAATATTTTCGCGACTGGCACAAATTATGGTATTCATGAGTGAATTATATTTCGGTCTTGAAACAAACAAATTTTCTATTTGTTTTATGCATTTTTAATTATTTTACTCGAATATCCAGCTTGGTCTTGCAACGTCACGTACATCGCATCACAACGTCATAATGTCGTGACGTCAGGATATCTTTGTCTGTCAAATTCCCGCCTATTGTGAAAGGCCTTCTGTCTGACGTCTCGTGTATGCCCGCCGCCCCCTCCCTGGGACAAAACATTGATAGGTGCATTAATAGCATTTTTACAAGAAAACTGCTAATACATCAGGACTTTTATGCTTCTTTGTAATTTGATATTAAATACATCGATGTATTTTGAGATCCATTTTACCAGATACATCAATTGCAGGACATGTTTTAATATACAAGTTTCGTAATTATAACGTGGAAGTCGGCTGTCTAGTTTACATTACTTTGTTGACTTGCGTTCGAAATTTAGTGACTGTGATCGCTGATAACGAAGCTTAATGTGCATTAAATGAATAGGTGTTGTAAAATTCAGGAGGTTTGGTCGACAAAGTCCATTACAACAATAGTCGTGTTTATAAGCACATAAAACTGACTCATGAGTGAAACCCACACAAAATTAGAATTATTCATTTCAATTGTATCAGTATTGACGACCTCCTTCAATATTTTTTTGTATAACAGCAAAATCGAAGTGAACAAATTGATATATGACTGAAAGTGCAAGCTCTTAATTTAACATTTTTCAAGAAATTATACGTCTGCAATAACACAAAACAGAGTGAAGTGTGCAATTTATTTTGTAATATTTCGGAGATATAAAATTAAATGCACGGACCTGCACACGGTATTTTGTAAATATGCTATATATGAGAAGACAATTGCTTCTATATTTCAATCGTAAATACAACTTTTCGGTATAGAGAGAGAAAGAATCGATTAAATAGTGTGATGGTAATCTAGAAACAAACAAAACACATTCTTTTCGTTAAAATATGATTTCAGGGATATTTAGTCATGACAAATTTGACATTCTTTTGCAGTGCATGCGCGAGGGTGATCAGAGCTTTGTGCGTTGTGCTGGAGAAGATGACGCCATGAGATCACAGGTAAATATTTATACATTTACACATAGAATTTAAAGAATATTGCACTGCTATTACAATTGTAATTGTAGCTATGTATGTATCAGTTAAAGAAATATCGACGGTCGCGCTGCTTTATAATAAAATGTTTATAGTCTAAGAATATATTCATTATAATCTTCATACTGACAGTATGCTATCTTTCATTAGTCGATGCACGGTGCTGACCAACTTCCAGCTATGATGAAAATGCTAACGGAACTAATGCCTGGTCAAGGTGCATCCAGTACCGGCGACTTATCGAAATTCCTTGGACTGAAGGTATCTATTATAATGATATGCTATTTATCCTGTATTTTTGGTATCATTGTGATATAATACCACAATATCCATAATATCATCTGACATTGAAAACAACAAGAGAAACATGATCAAATACTTAAAGCAGGCCTCCTAGCAGGCCTGAACAAAAATAAAGGTTTTTATAAAGGCTCCAATCTATGGAAATAAACGTCTTTTAGTGTAAAATATTAAAAAATAAAGAGTAAATAAAGGCTATTTTTGTCGGAATTCTCGTTGAAAACACATAATATATATAGGTATTTACTAAAAACATCTACATGTATGTGGTCTGGTGAACACAACAGCATTCTGAAAAACTCAAGATGAAAGATACACAAGCAGTATCCTAATAACAACACTTAAAACGGGGAAATAAATACAGTAATATAACCATTACTTGCTTTAAACCGGCACGGCAAGCAGTGTAAACAAAAATATAGGTTTTGAGTGAAAATTACAGGCTATTTGGCCGTTTTAAAGGTTTTTTAGAAGATTTAAAGGTTTTAAAGGTTTGCTCTGAAATTAAAGGTTTTTAAAGGTTTTAAAGGTTTCACTAGGAGGCCTGTTAAAGTCTGCAAAATCAATGAACGGGAACATCTGGTTGTTTCCTTCTAACACAGAGATTTTCTCAGGTGGTTATGTGCAACAGTGTCCTGTGTTTTGATAGAATATTAAACATGTCGTCAATAAAGATAATAAGTAAGGGTATATTTTCTAGAAGCACAGAGCACCCCAAATACAGCAAGAAAGGCATGAATCTTAATTAAGCCGGCAACAATGTAAACTCTAACGGAACTAGAAGATGCTTTTGCAAAAAAGCGCATGTCTCCCCCAATGCAAAGTGGTATAGGCAAGAAGTCAATAGGAGTCAGGAGCGAAAGTCAAAGAGACACTGATGGTTGGCTGCAATAGGGATCATCTACTTGGCATGTCCAGTCATCCTGCTAAGTTTCAACACTCTTGGCCTAGTGGTTCTCTAGTCACTGTTCAGGCTCCTGTGACCTTGACCTTTGATCAAGTGACCCCAAAATAAATAGGGGTCATCTACTCTGCATGTTCAATTATCCTATGAAGTTTCAACATTCTGGATCAAGAGGTTCTCAAGTTATTGATCGGAAATGGTTATCAATGTTCAGGCTCCTGTGACCTTGACCCCAAAATCGATAGGGGTCATCTACTCTGCATGAGCAATCATCCTATGAAGTTTCAACATTCTGGGTTGAGTTGTTCTCAAGTTACTGACAGGAAATTGTTTTCCATATCAGGCCCCTGTGACCTTGACCTTTAATAGAGTGACCCCAAAATTAATTGGGGTCATTTACTCTGTATGTCCAATTATCCTATAAAGTTTTAACATTCTGGGTCAAGAGGTTCTCAAGTTATTGATCAGAAACGGTTTTCCATGTTCAGGTCCCTGTGACCTTGACCTTTAACAGAGTGACCCAAAATCAATAGGGGTCATCTACTCTGCATGACCAATCATCCTATTAAGTTTCAACATTCTGGGACAAGTTGTTCTCAAGTTACTGACCAGAAATGTTTTTCAATGTTCAGGCCCCTGTGACCTTGACCTTTAACAGAATAACCCCAAAATCGATAGGGGTCATCTACTTTGCATGTACAATCATCCTATGAAGTTTCAACATTCTGGATCAAGTGGTACTCAAGTTATTGATTGGAAATGGTTTTCAATGTTCAGGCCCCTGTGACCTTGACCTTTAACAGAGTGACCCCAAAAACAATAGGGGTCATCTACTCTACATGACCAATTATCCTATGAAGTTTCAACATTCTGGGTCAAGTGGATCTCTAGTTATTGATCGGAAATGGTTTTCAATGTTCAGGCCCCTGTGACCTTGACCTTTGACGGAGTGACCCCAAATCAATAGGGGTCATCTACTCTTCATGACCAATCATCCTATTAAGTTTCAACATTCTGGGTTAAGTAGTTCTCTAGTTATTGATCGGAAATCATTTTCAATATTCAGGCCCCTGTGACCTTGACCTTTGACGGAGTGACCCCAAAATTAATAGAGGTCATCTACTCTTCATGACCAATCATCCTATTAAGTTTCAACATTCTGGGTCAAGTGGTTCTCTAGTTATTGATCGGAAATGGTTTTCAATGTTCAGGCCCCTGTGACCTTGACCTTTGACGGAGTGACCCCAAAATCAATAGGAGTCATCTACCCTTCATGATCAATCATCCTATTAAGTTTCAACATTCTGGGTCAAGTGGTTCTCTAGTTATTGATCGGAAATGGTTTTCAATATTCAGGCCCCTGTGACCTTGACCTTTGACAGAGTGACCCAAAAAACAATAGAGGTCGTCTACTCTAGCAGCCCTACAACCCTATGAAGTTTGAAGGTTCTAGGTCAAATGGTTCTCCAGTTATTGCTCGGAAATGAAGTGTGACGATCGGACGGACAGACGGACGGACATTCTAACGAAACGGTATTTATGTGACACCCCCATTGTTCTCTCTATTGTTCTAACAGTCACATAAAAAGAAAAAGGTCACATAAACCGAACGGAATTAATGACATCAAAGAGGAAGTACCGTTATGCAGTCACTTAACCATCATTTCGCGGGCACGGACGGACGGACGGACGGACGTTCTAACGAAACGGTCTTTATGTGACTCCCCCATTGTTCTCTCTATTGTTCTAACAGTCACATAAAAAGAAAAATAGTCACATAAACAGAACGGAATGAATGACATCAAAGAGAAAGTACCGTTATGCAGTCACTTAACCATCATTTCGCGGGCACGGAAGGACGGACGGACGGACGGACAGGGCAAAAACAATATGTCTCCCCCAGAGGGGGGTGGGGAGACATAAATATAACCTTCTAAGCCAATGCAAGCTACAGTTAGACGGAGAAGGCGGTATATGCACGAAGATGCGCAATAGAAACCTGAAGTTGTGTCAGATCTATAAACGACCGAAGTTGAGGATACACATTATCTGAACTTTTTTAATATGTAGTTGAATTTCTAATTCAAATACTTCCAAAGATCTTTTCGAGTTTAGACTATTGGTCTAGAATAATCTCTTGTGCCTGAGATGACAATCTACATTATCTCTTACTCACTGCATCAGAATATGATTTTAAGACTATGTCCTGCAATGCTACCAATTAAGTACCTTTCTGAAAATCGGTCAGATGGTTGTGCGTATTAGATGCACATTATGGAAGCAACTTTCGTGTCCTGTCTTATTAAACATTGACAATAACCGAAATTAAATTTAAAGGAAATAATTAGTGAAACTAAATCCTTATATCATATTCAATATGTAAACAGTCAGTGTTGTTATTTTTATTAATTTAACCTCATTTTAGAGACAACTCTCAAGAGAGAAAGCTAAACCTCCCATTCCAGGTTTGGATAGGCGTGCAGGATACAAGGTAAATACTTATAGATGATTATTTTGTTGTTAGTAAAAACATTTTTGTAAAATGTGTATCTTAATAGTACATATACTTTATCACTTATACAGTGTTTGTATTTATTTTGCAATATCATTACGAAGACGGTTATACAGTTACACTTGCCTCAATAGACCACCTAAGGGAAGGGAAAAATGGTATCTTACCAACAATGGTCTCTTAACTTAACGTAATTTGTTTTTAACGACACAATTAATCTATTAATAGTGTCTTAATAAATGTGGTCTTTTGTGGAATATATATATATATATATATATATTATACGAACTAAATCACCACCACAATATACCAGACCAATTACGGCAAAGCGCCTAGCAGTACATGTATATATATATTAGAGAATTTATACGAACAAAACCACCACCAAAATATACCAAACCAATTACGGAAAAGGGCCTAGCAATACATTAACAAACATGCACCTGTCACAGCAAGTCCACTTACCCATATCCAATAAGATTAGTTTCGATGCTGCTTTATATGCAGGCTCGAATTGTTCTACGCATTCATACTGGTTCAATATTTGCACTCGAATATCTGTTTTCATATTTCATGAATCAATAGTGACATTTTACTCTTTTTAACTGATTGGGGCCAGAGAACTATTTTTTCTGTCTCTGAAAATCAACTGGATCTCGAGGATACATTTAATATAATTATATAGATAGTTTGCATTAAAGCAGCATGCCTCCAGGTTTGGCTAAAAACAATCTTTCTTTCAAATAGAAGTTTTGGTTATATTATGAACATTAGACTATGAATTTTTGTTTCTAAAATATTTTAAAAGTTCCAAATCAAGAATTAAAGATGACCGCGTCGGGAATCGAACCCCGGACCGCCGCGGCAATAAAGACATTTTCCCATCGTCGTAACCAATAGCGCTATAGCTGAAGTAATGAATAATGACTTCAAAATATTGATATTTATAATGGAGACAGTTTACCTGGAGTAAAAGCATGACAAACGTTTTTCGATTTTCATCGTAAAAAGTAGTAAAAACAGTAAATTCTCATGTGTTTCCGTAATATAAAGTTTGTCAGTAATTAAGTTTTAAAGCCTTCTTAAAAAATATAGCATTTATTTCAAGATGACTAAACAAAATATAAAAAATTGTCGTCGAACGATCTGGAGGCATGCCGCTTTACGAGATATAATTAAATTCAGAACAGTTGACTTTCCCCCGCTAGGATACAAGTTCACATTATAAATTATTATTTAGTAGAGAGAATCACCACCACAATATACCAGACCAATTACTACAAAGTGCCTAGCAGTACAAATATACAGGCACATGCCATGGCAAGTCCACTAACCCAAAAAGATTAGTATCGAGGCTGATTTATATGCAGGCCCGAATTGTACTACACATTGTTACTGGTTCAATATTTGCATATATATTCAAATCTCTGTTTTCATGTCTCACATAACAGTAGTGACATTGTAGTCTTTTTAACTGGTTGGGACAAGAGCAGCTATATTTTATCTCTCTGAAAGTTAAGCAAATAAATATAAATTCATATAAATTGCATTAAAAAAGCACTCGTGTTAAGCATCATCTTCTTTAATCAGAAAATATTTACGTGTGAGGCCCCATTTTATCATTTTCATGAATATCTTTCATATTTGAAGACATTAACTTTAAACTATTGATAAACTATATGTGTTTTTGCATTAAGTAAACACGCATCCGCAAAGGCTTGAACAAATCCTTGTTTAAATCTTATTTTTGATAAACTATACGTAACTTTTTATGCTGCTTAGCCTGCGCTATGTCGGATAAAATTTGGATAAGAATAAATATCAGTAACCTCGCATTTTCCCTGAAATTTGGTTCTGTTGCCACCATTTGATCTGTGTTACGCATCATTTCAGGACACATTTTCCCAGTGTAAAGGGACCCTATTAAATTTGTATATAAAATTTGGACCCATCAATCAGTTATAATTACAGATACCCACTTATCGGTTCCTGACACATAAGGCTATTTTCATACCCCCTCCACCATCCCCAACCCCGATCATTGCGGAAGTTGTAAAAATGGTTTAGTGCCAAAGACCAACTTTTCCAATTCGTGGCCCGACAATCGACTTCGGACTCAATTGTTTACTTTCAAAATTAAATTAGACCCTATAATTAACCAAGTTTAAAACAGCATTTGGGTCCGAAGGCGATTGTCGGGCCACGAAGTGGAAAAGTGGATCTTTTGACACCCAACTTTGTTTTACCACTTCCACAATGGTCTAGTAGGGTTACCCCTGTGAAACTAGCCTAATGTGATAGGAACCAATAAATATGTAATAAGGTTATTCCATCCTCGGTTTTTTATGTCGTGTTATTGGTACTGTTTAGTTTCTGAACATGAGTATTTCAGCCTGGATGGTTCCAATACTCCCGCTTTTATATCTTTGGGTATTGTATAATCACCCCTTGGATATGGCGCCTGCTTTTTAATTTTGTCTTTTGGCAGTTCCTGTGATATGCAGGCTCCATAACATCAGATCCCCTTTCTAAATTTTAGTTTGTTTAGTTCTGCTCATTGTTTTCTCGTTTAGGGCAAACCCTTTATTTTAACTGGGGACCATACGCCGCTTTTCATGGAATTACACACTAGTGTACCATTGAAGGTTCCATGTGCACCGTCGTATGAACACGTCTGCGGATGTCTCTAAATTGTTTTTTTGTACTTTTTAACATGTGTAAATGTTGAGTTCTGCTCAACCCAGGGCTAGAGGGCGTGGACGGTAGCATGCATTTCCACTACCGTCCATGAACAGGCTTAATCAAACCGAGTCTGCAACATTTTCGTTTTTGTTGTGTTGCGCGACCTGTGGAGTTTCCACTTTTTCTTTGGATATTTGTTCAATCACTTGGTAAAATATCTACCTCGGTTTGGATTTCTTCAATAAAATATATAATTCAACCTGTGTTTATAATTATGTGCTGTTACATTCGTTAGTGTTAGTAAATTTCGTCCGACGTGTGTTGTCGTTAACAATTTTACTATTAACACTCTTAAGGTGACAAATTTACCCAGTTTTAATGAGGCTTGGTCAAACTCAAAGCTTTATCAGGCACATGTATATTAAATACCTGAAAGCATTCATTCATCTTTCCTTATCCTATGCTATATTACTTTTGAAATTAGTTAAATCATTTTTTCAATATCGTCTGAAAAAGAACACTCTTTAGCGAGTAATAAACGGACGTGTCACTTACAGACTTCAACGATTATTATGGCTGGAGACCGACTTGTCAATGTGTACAAAGAAATACATGATCAAAAACATCCTCCTATTGGTACAAGGGTAGAGCGGGGTGATGACTGGACATGGGGAAACCAGGATAATGGTAGGACTGGTACAATTATTGGCCATGCGACAGATCCTGAAGGTAGGAAATATATGATTATTCTACCGGAGCTTGATATCCATGACGGGGATAAATAGCGCAAAAGATATAAATGCTAAATATGTGTACGTTTTGTAAAGAAACTAAATGGCCATCTGAGTCCATATATTGAATATATTATTTTTTGCACGGCCACAGGCAATTCTGTCCGCCTTGGTTAAATTGAGAAGGGGATATATTGCGCAGGGTAAATATTGTGCTGCAGGAAGAGATTGGAACTACAAACTTACACACTTTTACGGCATCAACACCAAACTTTTTATTTCAAAACTTACAAAAATCAATGCGACTTGCATTTTTACACATAATTATATGTTTGGTATTAGCTGCGTCCTATTCACCAACAGACAAGTTCTGAAACAATTTTATCAAATATAATTCTTGGAACCGCTCTGAAATAAGGAAGTCATAAAATGAAAAAAAAGAGAAAATATTCTTGTCAGAAACAACCTGCCAGATTTCAAAATAAGTTAACAGAAAAGTTCCTTGGGTGACCTTCTACCAAGATTGTTAGAAGTATTCCTATTCGTCGTAAATAAATGGCCGCTAAGTTGGTTGGTCAATTTTTCCAATATGTATACAGTGGGAACTGTTATAATCTTCTTGTCAGAAACTGCTTGCCCGATTTAATGATAATTGTTTGACCATCTACCAAGTTTTTTCAACACTATTTAGGTTACATAACGTGACATGTTGAATGTCCACTTATAAATAATATGTGCGGCAAAAAGTAAATAGTTATACACTCCTTGTTCAGAAGACGACGGTCAATGTTGGGTGCATGTAGAATGGGATGATGATAGCAGTCCAGAAAAGGGCAAACAAAATGTTTATCGATACAAAATGGATGCAGACATGGAAGAGGATGTGAGGGAATCGGCGGAACGAGACAGAAAACCTCCACCGGGAAAGGTTCTTGCTGTTGGCTGTAGAGTTAAACCTGGTACGGTTGTAATCCCTTATTCTTAAACGTATAGAAGAAATTCAGCCAAATTGGTTACACTTGCATCTCTTTATGGTATGGAAATGATGATGACAATACTAATAAAATCTATAAAAATGTTTCTTGAAAACATATAAAGAACCAAGCAAAATAAGAGCAGACTCAGTTTGATGCCACGCTCCCTTTAACATGAAACTCACGTTCTGTACCTACACGCTTGTAAGCGAAAGTGAATGAACCTGAATAATAATCCAACTTCTTACGTTTGAAGACAAATTAACAGATACGTATGACTAGCATATATTCACTGTACGTTTACATGTAAGCTTATTTAAAACAAAGGCAAAATGATGTTTATTGTGTTTATAATATAAACGTCGATATACCATCATCGATTTGAGATTTCAGTTATAGATACATGAAAGTTAAAACTTTCATAAGCAAAACCGTAGACAAACGTACCAAACAGTCGAGGGTTAATAATTGATAATCAAGTTGAGCGAAAACAATATGTATGGAAATGAACTTTTGTCACATCAACCTGTGAACTCGGAGTTTATTCTATAATCGAAAGCCTACAATAAGGTCATGGATTAAGCATTAAAATATCAGATACACTGTTTAATTGAACGCTGCTCTTTTTATCTTTACAATTGTAATCATACTTTCAAATCACAAAAACAAGGACAGGATACAATAATGACGTTCCCAGAACGCGGCCCCCACAGCAGCTGTGGGAATTTGTTTTGGAAGGCCGCGTTCTGGGAACGTCATTATTGCTAGAGGACAAAACAAACATTTAATGAATACACAGGGCATCGCCTTAGAACGATCAGTGGCAGTAGTTTATCTGGTATTGCGCGTAAACTCTCTTTTTTTATCCCAACCAAGGTTACCGAACAGTAATAAAATTATCACAGCAAGGTGAATACCTTACAAGGCGAAATTGTATTATATTATTATTAGAATGTAATTAAACTTTATTTCTCGTTTACGTAAACATTTTTAACTGTATCGTACATACTTTAGGAGACCAGTTCAAAGGAGATAGTGCCAATAAAGAAGGAACTGTCATAAGATTCATTAAACATCGTGCAGAGGTAAATATATTAGTATTCGTTTAAATCACAAATACGAAACTTTTACGCAACTACAGACAATGTAGAGATGGTACCTACCCAAATAAATCAAAGGGGGACAACTCTGAATTGATCAATAAACTGAAGCCAACATTAAACATTGATCAAAAGTGAAAGAAAAATCAGATAGGTCCTTTTTCAAACAACTTATCAGGCAGACAAAATATGACCTACATGTGTTTAAATCCCTTTGTATTCAATATACAATATGCACGCTTTTCTCATGACTTACATTGACAGTTATTTTGTAAGTTGTAGTGAGGCCCTGATAGAAAGTTTAGTAATGCATCAAGATTATATAGAATAATGCATACATTCCTTTGAAGAAAATTAACGACATTAAGAAACGTTATTAAGTTTTTGATCTTTTAGCCAAAGTTGTTTTTTTATTGTTCTCAATGGTGAGACATTGGTTTACACAACATTTATATATCAAAATGTAAAATGTATATATCCAACAATGAGAAATAACCAAAAAAGTTAAATCGGTAACACAAAAATTCATTGTCGTCAAATATAATTACAATGTTTTAAGGTAGTGGTTGTAATTACTATATGTTAAGGTGACTGACAGGTAATGACTCTATGTAATGTATTTTAAGCAATTCTCAATTTAAACATTCTCTGGAGGGAACTAGCACGATCATTAAATTTTGCTTTCCTTGAAAAACGAATAAATGCTGAAAAAGCATATGGAGATTACTCTATTTGATAATTTTCGTTACAGGTCAACTACCCTAAACAAACTAAAAGGTGTTTTATTTATTGTTGAAAACAAATTAATCGGATAATTTCAGATATCAACACTAATTTAAAACTTATACTGTTTACACAATTTGAAAAAAAGGTTTTTGTTGGGGCCTCTCATTTACAAATATATCAACAATTATCACCTGAATTGAGAGCATTCATGAGTGGAAAATATTGAGAGTAAAATGTTGTAGGGGTTTGTTTACAATATAAAATCTTTAATAACTTCTTTAAGGTACATTTTTGGTATGGTTTTGGTAAGCTTATAATAAAGAGCATGTCATTCTCTTTCACTCAGAATTTTTCAAGCGTTTTAGACTCTTGGCCAGTCTTGGAATTTGACTTTATTAAAAGACAAAAGGAAGTTCAGTATAGGCTCTTTCAAAATGTTGAACGTAGAGTAAACTTACCTTATACTCTATTGAATTTATTTAGCTGTGGGAGCTTTTGATATAGACTATAATTGGGGAAGTCCTAAAATCTTTGAAAAACGGTCAATACAAGAGTTGTCCATTTTGCTTCAGATATTGTGAGAAAGTCATTTTTTAGATATCAAATATTTCTATTTTTGACATGGAGAAGAGGAAAACCATAAATATATTTAGAAAATTGGTGCACTTGGCTATCATTTCACTCTTAAAAAAAAACCTATAAAGATGAATTTGAATTTTTTAGGTACCATCTCTAGACAATGTATACAAGAAGAAACCAACAGTAATTATTCATAATAAATTGTAAATATTTTAATAATTGCTATACAAATGATCGCGCACAACGAAAATTTTTACTCAAGTTGACATTTGTCCACTACGTCAATAATGCATTTTGCAGTGCAATTGATAGACTTGCTTCTGTTTATCAGAATAAGCTACTGTATAGCTGCTGTGCAGTACATAGATTGCATGTGATATCTTTCACCTTTATAACAAACCATTTCTCACCTTTGTTACAAGTTTAAAAGCCTGATTAAATTAGGGTTAAACAAACAAAGCGATAAGATGCAGCAATGTTGGTAACAATTATGTCTCATTATTGCTCAATTTTTATATAAAATAAAAGAAAACACATTCAGGTACCTCTTTTAAAAAAAATAATTTATGAATAAATGAATCATGTGTATTTTGAACAATGGTATCTGAATATATTGCTGAATTTTATTATAAATGTCCGTATTCTTTTTATTATTATTATTAAAAATGTAACTGCACGTTTCTTTATTTCTAATAAAATTCAGCAGTATTCAATTTTCCTCGTTTTATTTGTTTACTAAGATAAAAAGATAATAATAATTGAATAGAAAATACTTGTCATTTCTGTTATTGAGTTTTAAATAATTATTTTATGTTTCATTAAATAAAGTGAAAGTTTCATGGCCAACATTCCATTACACTGACCAGTAGTTTCGGCAAAAGTAGTCTCCATTGAATATACACGGATCGCGGACCCGATAACGTTTATCGATAAACAGTTTTACCATAGATTTGTATAGGAAAATATATTTCAAACATTAAAAACGTATTTTTATCGTTATTTAACGAAATTTTATAACCTCGTGAAGTAATCTTCATTTTTTGCCCTTTATTTCAGTGTATTTTTTATCGATGTGGTACAAAAACTTATTGCTTCCATTTTTGTTTGAAGTTGATGACTATGGTTTCTATGTATTTCTATACAAAAATGAGGAAAATACCGTATATGTCAGGTTTTAAAAGGCTTTAAAATTATTTTTTTGTCAAAATGACATTATTTTATAACCTCGTGAAGTATTCTCCATTGTCTGAACATTGTCTAGGTATGTTTTATTTTAAAATTGAAGAATGACAAATTGCTTCCATTTTAATTTGAAAATGAAGTAATCGCAATCTTGAGTACGTTTTCACATACTAGTACATTTACTTGTCGGTACGGCGGTACAAGGCAAGGTATATCAATGTGTTGCATATCCGTTCGAGCGATTTATTTATTTATTTATTTATTTATTTATTCGTCTCTAGTGCCAATTATACATTCTGTTTGATATTATGATGAAAGGTAAAACTTTTTTGAATCGACGAACTATAAGTCTTAAAAAGTCCGCATTAAATTAAAAAAGCAATTAAAATTAATTCTATGTAATTGCTGTACACAAACTGTGTGCCGGTATGATTTTTGATGATGTTACAATATAACATACTTCGTTTATTTGAAACATTTCGCGAAAATTTTGTGTTGGATTCACATATATACGTGTGCCTAAAATGTTACATACAACCATAGCTTCTTTACGTTCTCTGATCACTGCATGAATGTAAAAGTATGAATTACAAATTAATGAATGATGGTGATTTTAATTGTGATGATAATGTGATTAATTTGCTCGTGCGTGCATTTCAGTGTTATAATTAACGTAGAAGATGAAAAAGGGCGCATTTTATGCAACTTATTATTGAACAATAAAAAAAGAAAAACCACACACACATGTATATATTTATTAAATACAATAATCACTTTCACCGGTATATGATCTTTTTCATTGTCATGATATATTACAAAGACAATTTTTAGTTTACACTATATCTGTGTTTTATTGTTGTAATTATATTATTATTATTCTACATTCATTAAAGGAAAATTAATTCCTACTCCGCAAATCTTCATGGTCTAATAGGGACCCCTGTTGTGCAAAAGTGCCCATCAATTAGCGACTATTACATAATCACTGATAAGCAGCAGATAAGACAGAGGTTGTATATTGGATTAGCGTGGGAGACACTTCTCTACCCATATGTTTGACAAGTGTTTTATGATCTTACTGCGAATATTGTGAAACATTGAAGTTTTATAAATGTGAAAAAGAAAATAATACAATAGTTTTAATCATGAGCAAACCGATATTTTAGATTAATTATAAAATGTAAGATAATATATGTTTAAGACTATTATAAAATTAATTTTTTTACAGTCTCTTGCAACTCTTGATTTTTATTACAGATGTTTTTTGGGGTAATTAGCATAGCCCGGGGTGTCTATCTCGTCTCCATCCTGTGTATTCGCAAAGGCCCATAAAACATCACGCGTAAAACACTTAAAGTCAATATGCAGCAAAGTGAAAATTGAAATTTGCAGGGCGATAAATAATAATTAAAAAAAAAAACACAACAAAACCTTGAGAACATTTTATAACATTTCGTTTCACAGAAAAGGGGCTTTAAAAAGGGGATTTATAAAAAGAGTTGTTTTGTGTGATGTTTTATGTATATCCTTTACGATTAAAAGGTGGCATTTTTGACTTTCATATTTTCGGTCCATTCATTAAACGAAACTTATAACTTAACCCAGCATTATGAGTATATTACATGACCGAAAATACACCTTACATACGCATAACGATTCGGTCATTCTGAACAAAGAACTAAAAATACATTATTTTTATAGGTTTTTGTTCTGAACAAGTATTTTCACTGTAAAATCCATGCAGTTTCATTAGAAACTCATTGTGCATTACGGCAGAATATTTTGTACATTTTGCTTGCTGTTAAACATATAATTATTAAATTCATGGTACAAGGTCGTTATCTAGCAAAGTCCACATTTTTTCGATTAAAATACAATTAATTACAGTGCCTTAAAGATGTGTTATATTCTGCTTTAATTTGCTTACTCCAATAACTCTATCTTACCAAGACTGAAGATGCGCTTTTCAAAAAGCCATATATACCGTTACCCGCTTCCTCCTTTTTATCTCTTATCTTACTAATTTCTTGTCGGTTGACGCGAAAATAGAAAAACCTTTAAACGACTTCTTCTTATGAACGGCTTGAAGGATCTTCATCAAACTTGGTCTGTAGCATCATTATAAGGTCCTCTTCCAAATGTGTTCAAATGGTAGCGCTTGGCTCCTTTTAGGGGCCGCTAAAGCTGAAGAAAGAAAATCCTTTAAACGACTTCTTCTCATGAATCGCTTGATAGATCTTCATCAAACTTGGTCTGTAGTATCATTATAAGGTCTTGTTCCAAGTTTGTTCAAATGTTGGCCCTTTTCAGGGGCTGCTAGAGCCAAAATTGGAAATACCTTTAAACTAGTTTTTCTTATTAACGGCTTGAAGGATTTCCATGAAAGTTAGTCTGTAGCATCATTATAAGGCTTTTTCCCAATTTTGTTCAAACGGGGCCCCTTTTAGGGGCCGCTCGAGCCAAAATTAGACATACCTTTAAACGACTTCTTCTCATGAAGCGCTTTAATTATTTTACTTTTCAACAAATATCATTAGAAGGTCCTCTCCCGAATTGTCTTAAATGGGGACACGGCCTCTTTTAGGGGCCGCTAGAGCTAAAATTATAAATACGTTTGAACGACCTCTTCTCATAAATCGGTGGAAGGATCTTCTTCAACATTGGTCTGTAGCATTATTGTAAGGTCCTCTCCCCATTTTGTTCATACGGGGGCACTTGGTCCCTTTTAAGGGCCGCTGGCACTAAAAATAGAAATACCTTTAAAAGAATTAGGAACAATTGGTCCTTTTAAGGGGCCACTAGAACTAAACATTAAAAAAAATGCCTTTAAATGACTTCTTATGAACCGCTGATGGATTGTCATTAAATTTGGTCTGTATCATCATTATCCTCTCCAAAATTTATACAAATGTGTCGGTATTTTTAAGGGTTCACCAGAACTCAAAATAGAAATGCCTTCATAAGACTTCTTTTCATGAACGGCTTCATAGGTCTTCATCAAATTTGATTTGTAGCATTATTATAAGGCCATTCACCAAACTTATTCAGTTGGGGGAAATTAGGCCCCTTTTAGCAGCTGCTAGAACTAAAACTAGAAATACTTAAAAACAACTTCTAATGAATAGCTAAAATGGATTTTCATTAAACTTGGTACGTAGGGTCAGTATAAGGTCATTTCTCAAATTTGTTCAAATGGGGACAGTTGGCCCCTTTTAGAGGTTGCTGGGCCTAAAAGCAAAAATATCTTTTAACGACTACTTATCATGAATCACTCAATGGATCTTCATCAAACCTCGTCTGGTCTGTAGCATTAATATGAGAAGTTTTGGGTATTGGCCCATTAAAGAGTCAGACGGTTAAGGTCCTCTTCAGGTGAGCGACTTATGTCCATTTGGACCTCTTGTTGATTTACTGACGCAGATTTTTTGTGACCTTTCGGTGTTTTGCAGATAGTTTATTGTACCATTGAACTAAATGTTAAATTTATAAACAGGTTTAATAGTTTGTCTTAGAGTGGATAAGTAATGGTCTAAAGATTTGAATCTATGCATTCAAAGTAAAGAGCATTTTATGAGTTTAATATGTTTAAAATATATTGAGACCTACATTGTGTCGCGATCTCTGATTTCTTAACCGACAGTGTTCCTAGTTCAAAAGCTATATGAAAATAAATTTATATGGTTGGTTAACGTGTCATTGAACTGTAAAGAGTCCAGCCAAGAGCAAAAAGTGCTCAACCAAAATATGGGCTCGAAGAAACAGCCCATTTGAAAGCGGCCGTGAAATTTGAGCAGTTCAGTGACAATATCTGTACTTAATTCAATTAGAATCAACAACGGTATTGAACAACGATATACACATTCATTACAGCATTGAACAAGTCTCGTAACACACATTAGTGGTAAATAATATGCGTTTAATGAATTTGTTACATTGTACGAAATAGCCTGACTTGAATCAATGATCCGTTTGTGATAACATATTTTTCATTGTATTAAAACGAATATTATATTCATGTGCGCATGACATAAACATTGGAAGACCGTATGTCGAAATTCTGTTTTGCGGGTTCACAAAAGTCTTGTTACAAGCACTTTTCTCTTCTGATGATAGACAATATTTATTTTACCAGCATTGTTATTTGATATTTATTTATGATGATATACAAAAACTGTTTTAAATAAAGGTAAAATGGGATGATGGTACTCGAGGAAGATATGGGTTTGGAAGTCGTGCAACTGAGATTGTACCAATTATGGATCCAGGTATTTTATTCTTTAATCGTTATTAAACTTAATTATTATCAAATTAGTGCCTGCTAAACAGCAATGTTGACATATTCCTATTTCTTTTTATCCTACTGCCGAAAGCGACGGGAATATGGTATCATACGTCCGTCTGCCTGTGCATTTGTGCGTACGTGCGTTCGTAACACTTTTTCTCCGGAGCATAATGTCAGAGGCTTTTAAGGGATGTGTAGTGTACTATCTTGCTTGATTTTTGAATTATCTCCTTTTCTGTTTTTTACGCCTAACCCTGTTGTCCGTAGCATAACAGAAATATTGTTAAAACTTCACACAATGACAAAGACCATTGAAGGAAAATGAATTTTACAAGAACCATAACTCTATATCTTGCTAACTTTTTACTTATCTCTCTTTTTGATTTTGCCAAAACACTTTAAGTGGAGCATAGCTCCAAAACTGCTGAAGGGTGTTTGTTTAGATTTCACAGAAATGCCATTGAGGAAATGCAGGGTATAAGAACCATAACTCTATATAGTTTAGGTTTAAAATTATCTCTCCTTTTTTATTTACTCATTACACGTTTGTCTGGAGAATAACTTGTACTATTAACAGGATATTATTAAAACTTTTTACACGACAGAGAGTATTATGACGACGTGTAGTAAAAACGAACTATAACGCTACATCGCTTACATTTTTACTTATCTTCCTTTATTTGATTGACTCATAAACTTTTGTTCGGAGCATAACTCCAGAAGTATTTTTAAACGAACGTAATGTTTCCCAAAAGTTGCAAATTTTGTCCGCCGGCCGTCCTTAGGCTGTGCCCGACTGTTGTTTTTTCCTGCCTATGTGTGTGTGTGTATGTGTATCTGTGAGTGTGCCCCACAGTGTTGTTTTTTCTTACTTTTCTGTTTGTTTATCTGTGTATGTTAGTTGTGTGTGTGTGTGTTTGTCTTTTGTACGTGCGTGTCTGCGACGTTTTAGGAATACTGCGTTTAAGGAACGTGGCTTTCCGTGTTGAATATTCTTCCTTGCTCCACCTTCCCTCCAACATCCGACCCTTTTATCTACGCCTTACCACCCCACTCTCATTTTTCTGTATTTTGCATATATTTATAATGTACTTGTTGCTTTTTTGAAGCAACCCGTCTACAATATTCTTTCGTTACAGCTTCTTTTTGTTGTGGGCCTACTTTGCAATGCATGGCTCTACGGTTGCGTTTGGGGTGCTGTGCTTCCGGGAAATCTACCCTTACCTTTTATCTTTTTTTCGCATTAAAGAATGTTCGTGTTAATATTGTGTGTTCGTTCCTAGTGTATTATTACAAGCAAGTGAGCTTTGTGTATCTTGTATACGGTTATCCGAGATGTTCCGTACATTTTTACATTTTTCTGGGATTGCTGCAGACATATCTTCGTTCATCTACTTTTAAAAAGACGTAATAAATTAATACATTATACTTATTTATATATGTATATGCCTTTCTTATCAATAAACAGCTAAACAGTCATTGTTGAAAATGGAATTACATAAAATAAAGGAGAAATGAATTGTTCTTTATATACCGCGAACTAAATCTTCTGCTAGTGAAAAGTGCAAAATAACGTCTTCGGATGTATTTTACATTGGTGAGCGAACTTATACAAGATTTTGTAAAAATTGTGTGACAAAGAGGGATTTGCAGTCTGTACATTTTGAATTGATAAAATGCTCCCAATCTAACAGCCATTGGACATTCATATCGTTCGTACATCTTTCACTCAGAGATTCGTATATTAAATCACAATTAATGTTCCAAAAATTGTAAGACAGTGTAAATTACGTACCTCGTAATACATTTTTGATAATATCTCTTCTGGAGGATAAAAAATGCTATAGAAAAATGTTGGTTAAACAGAAATGAATGATTGCATATGTGTTTTCTGACAGCTGAAAATGTTCTAGATAATTTTTCTTACTTCCTTTGTAAGAGGGATAGAGCTTACTTTCAGAAACATATATAAAAATCCTATAATTATACCAAAATAAAATGAAATGCAATAATATTGTTTCGACAGGACTTTTTACCGTAGTATACCAATTTGTCTAGTTTCCAAATCATTTATTGACATTTTATGTGCCTTAACTGTAAAGAATGGAAACATCTCATTTATTACTTAATCTTCTCTCTAGCTTGTTAAATCTACAAAACTTTCCCTTATTGAATCATTAGTCTTCAAATAAAATACACAAGAATAGCATATTTGACACTTTTTTAAAATTACTTCTGAAATATCTTTTCCAGAAAGAACAGCCTTTGTAGCTCCAACAAATCCCGAAGTGAATCCAAATGTACTGAAAGGAGGATATGATGTCTGGGGTAATTATTCAGGTACATATATAACTAAATACTAAAAGATATGTCTTTATAATATTACAACATGATTTGTCTTAACGAGTAAACAAACATGATTTTAATTCACCTTCTAGTCATTCAGCAAATTATACAAGACTTAGTGAGTAGTTGTCCATGTTTTACGTCTGATTTTTTACATTATGCTGTCTCAATGTACCGAACGTCCTCACAACCTTTATGTAAAAATTATCTTCTCATTGACATTGCCTAAAATTGTACCTCTTCTAATTATATATTCGACTCATTTAATATAATTTTAAGAGTAGTTTCCCTTAAATAAGTTCGAATTCGACATCGCTGTAGAAATTAAAACAAAATATCAGCGGATTCTTTATACCGATGATCTACGTAAAGAGTCATGAAGTAAATTAAAACAATACTGATTTTTCAGATGTACCAACGGTTAAGGTGACAGAGAAGCACATAAAACGTATAGCTCAGACGATTTCTTCTGGTTGGCAGGCTGTGGGTACCGAACTAGGTTTGACAAATGTCAAGATGAGTCACATAGAGAGAGATAAACGGGAGTCAGTCGTTAATCAGATAATACAAATGCTGAGCACTTGGAAGCAAATTACCAAGAATGATACACTGGATGTACTTGTAAAAGCCATTGTAGCGTCTGGAGTGAGTTATGATAAGGACTTGTTACGGAAAATCATAAGCGAAATACGTCAAGAAAAAAGTGCTGTGCACAGTAATTGATCCGTACAAAATCAAGAGAGTCGGAATTTTTCTAATTTGTATAAATTTTGACATTCATTCTGGCAAAAAAATTTGCAGAACAAACATATTCATTGTAGTGATTTTATTTCAAAGCTATTAGATCTTGGGTCGTCAAAAATATGTGTATTGATTATAAATCTTCAATTATAAAAAAAATATCTATATAAATTTATCGCAATTATTAGACATTGTTTTAAAAGAAACCCTTATAGCGAAAATTTAATTTTTTTAGAAAGTTTTTTTTTGTCTGCTTTGAATAACCTTAAAATGTAAACAGATTATAAATGTTTCAGACTTCGATTATCTGTTCAACCAAATCAGTATGTTCCTGACTTCCGGTTTTTAGTTTTTAAACAAAGATAAAGTTACACATCATGCTACAGGTCTTAACGGCCAGTGGTAGGAAATATCTAAATTTCAAAAAGTCTTAAATATTGTTAATTTTATGGCGACTTTTTAAAATTTTCTGTCCTAAAGCAAAAATATCTTTTGAACTTAAAATACAGAGAAACGTTGCTTTTATGCTAACAATGATGTCTTACATGTTTTATAACATTCCATCAACAAGTATTTTGAAACGTTCCGTTCTAAAACTTTTAACCTTTACACCTTTTAAAACCGGGTTATGACGATAAATTCAAAACTTATGATACTTCGAAAAAACTTTTGAAAAAAAAAAATGAAATCGTAATTTACCATCAATGATGTATCAAAATCATTTTTTGACGATTATGCAAAACTCTCATAGTTTGACATGTTTTAAGTGTTCAACAATATTGTTGAAATCGAAGTCAGTGGGAAACGTTGTTACATTAAAGCTAAGCTTACAATAAGATTTTACTTCGTCCTCCTATTGTTTATTAATTGAATTAAAAATTAGTTTCGCTGTTTCTGAAATCATTATATTGACATTTCATCTTTACATTTACAACTAAATTTTATTCTCATTTCATAAGTTTGGTTGATGAAATTTAATTGAAAGGCGTAAATTTCATGTCTAAATCACACTGTCTGCTACTGGCAGCGGCCTTTGAATGTTGCTTTTTCTGTTGGGTGTTTTTTCCTTTTTTATACAATTATTGATTCGTATTTTTTCTGATACAATTTATTGCTTTCATATAACATATCTTATTTTACTTGTAACGATGCATACACTTAGAGGAAAATGATTATGTTCAAAATGTTTGGCCAGGGTATTAATCAAGTAATACCACATAATAATTATATTAGACATATCATTACCAGCAGTTTTAGAAAAAAACATTTCTCAGAGAAACCTTCTGAATGGACGTGACCAATTTTACAGTAACTCTTGTTTGGCAACTTCATTCTTTGGTCAGATATTTAAGCTAGGGGAACAGATGGTTCTACGGTTCTAAATGTTTATTGTCTTTTGAAGTTTCCGAAACAGTGTATTGTATACTTTGTAAATAGAAATAATGATATATTTGTTTTTATGAAAGGGTGAAGGGAATTTTGCTTAATCAAGTTCAACGTTTGCTTTAAAAACAAAGTTTTGCGTTGTAAATCGTCTGATTTACACTGTTCAGGGTTCAGATGCAAAGGGCATTATCCAAGCATCTGAACGAAGGACTATGGTAAATAAGAGGAAAAACCACAATACTGTTTTGTCATTCCTACATGCTCGTTAAATATTTTGACCTTCATCCAACAGTCGTAGGTCGCATCACTTGAGCTTCATTTCCGTCTTTTTGTAATGATGATAATTCAGCATCTAACCATTTTTCGTTGTTCTGAAAGCAAATCATTATTATGTTATACACAATATATGTATTTGGATCGTTTATTATAAAATTTGATTGTTATGATTACTGAATATATACAATCGACTTAATGGCATATCAAACGTTTGAGAAATTCAATATTTTGGCTTTAATATTCCATTTTGTTACATTTTTTATCTTTATTTGCACATTTGTATTTATCCTAAATCTTGATAAATATTCATATAATAATCAATTACAAATAAGGGAAATAAATAGAAAACAGAATGAAAGTATAATTATACATAATTATCAAGTCTGTATGTATTGCCAGTTTCATTGGTCTAAATAGAGTCACATTATTAGTGATAATATGAGGTTATTAACAGTGTTGAGTACAATACGGAATTTAATTTCATATCTATATAATTCGACCAATTGAAAGTTTATCTTTTTGTCACGTAATAATACAATAGATAATAGATTTGTATTGCGTAATTTAAAATGTATTTATGGATTTTATAAATGTAACAAAATTCGAAACATGCAGTCCAAAAAACGCCATATTTTTTCGTACTGGCCAATACAACTTTTTCATATTCTTTAATGTAAAGAGTAGTTCGGGATTATTTCCCTTGAATAAAACTACGAGTAAAATTATAAAAGAATGCAGTAATTTTCTTATCTCTAAACGAAACAGATATGTATGATCACTCAATTTCTTAGTGAGAACATTTCCTATCCGATAATTTCTTTTTATTTATTTATTTTTTTTTATTTTGTTTTTTTTATTTTTATTTTTTTTGTGGTTGGGGAGGTGGGGGAGCGCTTCGAGTAAAATATGACAATGTAGTTATCTATAATTAAAATACATATTATCAGAGAAGAATATTAACTTCTAGTATTTGTTGAAAAGTATCTTAAGGTATGACCTGTAATAGTGGACCTCCTTTTGAAGAGTATTCAATTTCTACAATAAACCTACTTTTACTTAAATATTTCAGGGGGCATAGGTTCAAGCCCAACTGTGACCAATTTTTTCCCCTTATTTCTCTTTTTTCTAGTAAGTTTTTACTTTTATCAAGACTTATTATTGGTTTATTGCACAAAAGTGAAACATTTTTATTTTATAGGTGATTTCTTGCTATTTAAAGTGAATAGCACACTCCCGTGTTCTATAAATAGAACATACAGTAGTTATACCATAATGCAAAGCGCGCATTGCGGACAAGGGAGCGTTTTCTATATATAACGAATCATTAATATAACTATCTCAGTAAACTTCGAAGAGAATTAAAAAAGTAACATGCCACCTGTATAAAATTGTCGCACGTGTTAACAGAATGAATGAAAGAGATGAAAAAAACTAAATAAAGAAATATATTGGAAATGTAAGGAACATACCAAATATACAGACATATAATTTTAACAAGGCGATTCAAAACGGGCCGACTAAGCAAAAAAAAAAAAGAAAAAAGAAAAAAAAAAAGAGCACTGTTTAAAAGCATGCTGCATGCACATTACCCCATACCTTGCAATAATACTATTAAAATTTTGCATCAGAAGAACGGTCTACAGTCTTAATAAAAAATTACAATATTTTCGAATGCGACACACCGAAGGGCACTTGTGGTTAAAATTTTTAATGCTAAATCATTTTGATTCATGACGTTCAAAGAATGTATCAGTACAATTAAAATCATAACTACAATAACTACATGTATTTCATTTTTAAACAACTGATCCACACAACACAAGACACAAACTTGATGATGATCCCCGATGTCAGCTGTGGTCAGTGTCCGTCAAACATTTCCTTATTAAAATACATATATACATGGTTTGGTAGAAAATAATGGGGTTGCATTAGATTAGCAACATGTTTTATTATATAACAGCTAAATATT